>NW_015539970.1:333301-353324 GCF_001515605.1 Sinocyclocheilus anshuiensis
CTTAATTCATATTCCGAACACAAATTAAGATAATTTTTAAGAATTTCGGAGAGCTTTTTGACCCTCCACAGACAGCAACGGAACTACCACGTTCAAAGCCCAGAAAGGTAGTAAGGACATCATTAAAATAGTCCATATGTCATCGATGGTTCAACCTTAATTTTACGAAGCTACAAGAATACTTTTTGTGTGCAAAGAAAAGAAAAATAACAATTGTATTCAACAATTTCGTCTGTTCCGTGTCAGAATTCGGCACGCTCATGACAGTACCACGGCACATCCGTCTGGTGCTGCTGATGCAGGAGCAAGAAGAGAAGAATTGTATAAAGTCGTTATTTTTGTTTTCTTTGCTCACAAAAGAATATTCTGGTAGCTTCATACAAGTATGGTTGAAGCACTGATGTCACATGGACTATTTTAACAATGTCCTTACTACCTTTCTGGGCCTTGAACATGGTAGTGCCGTCGCTGTCTATGTAGAGTAAAAAAAAAACGTTTAATCAAAAATATCTTAATTATATGGAGGGTCAGAAAGTGCTCAGATTTGATTAAAAAAAAAAAGGTCTTACGGATTTGGAACGACATGAGGGTGAGTAATTAATGACAGATTAAGATAATTTTTAAGAATTTAATTTCATATGAAATGTTTCGAAACCAGAATCCTCGTTTTCTGAAATCACACGTTCCGGACCACTGATTCAGAACTAAAGATTCAGAACTAAAGATTCGAAGCTTCTTGTTTCCGACAGCGGCAGCGGCTATCATCAGCGTCAGTGTCGCCGCCATATTGGACCGGGCAGCTCTTTGTCAGAAGACTGGTCTGAAGAAAATATGCCTGATTCGTGTGCTGCTTGGGGCTGCAAAAACCGCCGCACAATCCAAAGCAGATACCGGGGAATTACTTTTCACAAGTAAGGCTGTTGCGTCTGGTTGTATCAGGTCATTTTTACATTAACAGAGCCATACTGTTAATTGCTAACGATAACAGTCGCTAACTGTAAAAGCTGAGACTGTATAAAACATCTTAGAGGTGAAGTTCTTATAAAGTCTCAGGCTGTATTATAGTTTATATAGGGATTTATTATAGTGGTCCAATCAGCATGACCCATCTCGACTTTTACAACCCATCGCACTGGTTTGAGCAGCGCCACCAAGCCACGTAGCTGTGTACCTAAATCTTTAGCTAAAACACGTTACAGAAATGAAATGAAGCTAAGTGAAACTTTGTGCATTTCTGTGATATGACTCACGTTTCAGGTAGGTAACAACAAAAAAAACCTAAGTTTGTGTGACAAGTTAACTTTCCTTATTATTTCAGCTGATAACACAATAGCAAGGTACACACTGATTTTTCGTTGTTTTATTACTTACATTATTAGTTATCAGCAGTGTTGGGAAGGTTACTTTGGAAATGTAATAGGTTACAGATTACAAGTTACCCTATTTAAAATGTAATAGTAGTGTAACTTTTTCAATTACTTTGTTAAAGTAATGTAACTGATTACTTTTTAAAATTTCTAATGATACGGATTTGGAACGACATGAGGGGGAGTAATTAATGACAGATTAAGATAATTTTTAAGAATTTAATTTCATATGAAATGTTTCGAAACCAGAATCCTCGTTTTCTGAAATCACACGTTCCGGACCACTGATTCAGAACTAAAGATTCAGAACTAAAGATTCGAAGCTTCTTGTTTCCGACAGCGGCAGCGGCTATCATCAGCGTCAGTGTCGCCGCCATATTGGACCGGGCAGCTCTTTGTCAGAAGACTGGTCTGAAGAAAATATGCCTGATTCGTGTGCTGCTTGGGGCTGCAAAAACCGCCGCACAATCCAAAGCAGATACCGGGGAATTACTTTTCACAAGTAAGGCTGTTGCGTCTGGTTGTATCAGGTCATTTTTACATTAACAGAGCCATACTGTTAATTGCTAACGATAACAGTCGCTAACTGTAAAAGCTGAGACTGTATAAAACATCTTAGAGGTGAAGTTCTTATAAAGTCTCAGGCTGTATTATAGTTTATATAGGGATTTATTATAGTGGTCCAATCAGCATGACCCATCTCGACTTTTACAACCCATCGCACTGGTTTGAGCAGCGCCACCAAGCCACGTAGCTGTGTACCTAAATCTTTAGCTAAAACACGTTACAGAAATGAAATGAAGCTAAGTGAAACTTTGTGCATTTCTGTGATATGACTCACGTTTCAGGTAGGTAACAAAAAAAGACATGTAACTAGTTACTCCCCAACACTGGTTATCAGAAGTTTTTACTACTATTAAAAATAGTATACTATACAAATAGTACACAAAATATCTTTTTTTCACGTGACATCAAATCCTAAAAAGTCCTTTGCTTCATTTACTTTACTGAAAACTTAGAAATGTCTAATTATTCTTCCAAAAACTCCATAGCTGTACTAAATACAGACACCATGCAAGTTATTACTGTTTGGACCTTTGCTAGGAAGAAACTGTATACAATGAACCTGTTGAAACTTCGAGTACCCATGGTTTACATTGTAAACCACATTGCCCAAGACTTATCATCTATATTGGCTTTTTTTCTATAAACTGACTTTAATGACAAGCAGTTTGTTTCGGGTGAGTGACTGACATATTGTGAATCTGACGATTGTTAGCTGGCTATGTAACTTTTCTCACATTTTGAAGGTTTCCTAGGGAGAAAGCATTGAGGAGGCAGTGGGAAATAGCTACAAGAAGGAAAGGTTTTTCCGCCAGCGACTGCTCTGTGCTGTGCAGTGAGCACTTTAAGCCACAGGATGTAGACAGGACAGGTCAGATTGTCAGGATTCGAGAAGGAGCTAAACCATCTGTCTTCAGTTTCCCAGCTCATCTACAAAGAGTAGGTTTACCACTATATTATACAATTGTGATAGCTTGTTATTAGGCTCAGTTATTCATTTTTCTTCAACCTTAGCCAGTGGCACCCAGGAAAACAAGAACATCAAGGAAAGCTGAAGAGAGGCCGCCAGTGGACTGTTCTCAGCAGTTACAAAAGACTAAACCTCTGCCTAATGTAGTGAGTATTTGAATGAATTATGCACCAAAATGCTATGATTTTGAGTGGTGTTATAAACTCATCTTCCTTTCTTCTAGGACCACTCTTATGCATTGCCTGCAGATCCCACTGATCTAAAGGCTAGACTCGGAGAAGCCTTGGCTAGAGTGGAGAGTCTGGAGCGAGACATGAGGAACGTGAAGAAACGAGAACAGCGGGCAAAGAACATGGTGCTAGCTCTTCTAGAAGACCTGAATGGAAAGAACTTAAAAAATGACGAGTTGAAACACAAGCTCAATTTCTACTCAGGGAAAATGAAGAGTTGAACTGTATGGTGGATGAGTTCCATGGATGCCAAGCCTGGTGTTAAAATGATGATGTTATATATGTTGATATGTATTTTTGATTTGTCTATAGTTCCGGTGCAGTGGTTTGGTGGGAAAAGACTTTAGCCTCCAGTCTTGTGTGATATAACTGTTCTTTTTGTGACAATTTGTCAGCCTTAGCCTAGTCATTATTTTTTGTGTATTTTTAAATATTGTGTCTACAGGAATGGATAAATATGAAAAAAAAATGTTGTAATAAATATTACAATAATATTGTCTAATGAGAAATATTTAAAGTGTGCAGTAAATTTAACTTTTTTATTTTAAAAAAATCAGTTTTTCTGACTGCGTTATTGTAATACAGTTAGCATTAAACTTAAATTCAGGAACTGTTGTGGTATCTTTGATTTTGACAAAAAAACAATAGTGACATGAGTCTTCAGTGTATTTGATGGCTTTTTGAGTTTAGATATGGGGGTTATAATTTTGAGAAATATGTTTCAGGAAATATGTTTTTGCAATCTGGAAAAACTGCAGTACTTTATATGCCATAACAAAACCATGAAAAACTTTTCATAACATTTACAACTATGGAACGTCTTCTATATATATATATATTTTTCCATTGCATACCATTGAATAGTGTTTTATCAGAAACTAGCAATATGGTTTATTTATTTAGCATATTCATTAAACCAGTGGGGTCAGTTAAAAGTAGCTTAAAACATGGTAATAAACTTTTTCGAAATAGCATTCAAACAATGAAACCTTGAATTGCCACCTTAAAGTTCATTCGGTACAGATCAGAAAATTGGGTGTTGGTTCCATCTTCAGCATCTGAACTAATTCAGCCTGTTACATCCACTATTTGAGAACAGCATAAATGCTTTTGTTTACTATATTAATACTGACTTGCATACAAACTCTGAAACAACTGCAACTTAAACTTGAAAATGATTAAACTGACAAAGGCTTTCAAATATATGTAAAAGCACTGCCTCATATTTCCTTTTTTTTTTTTTTTTTTAATCACTGTTGACCATTTTGTATCTGCACTCCATACAGGCCATTACACCTGCATATGCTTTACCAAAGAAATTCAAAAGTATTCGGGAAAAGCAAAGACAATTTAAACCAATATTGGTCTACATACAGCAACTTGAGAAAACTCTTGAATGTCATAAAACATGTTCCTTTTCTTCTTAAACATCTGTATTAATCACTCCTATATATTGACAGAAGTACGTTTACAAACCAGGAGGTGTTTTATCCTTTTATTTGTATCTGGACAAAAAAAAAAAACAAACATTTGTTCAGAATTGTTCATGTATATGTTTGTGTGACATGTTCAGTTTGTGTGTCCGTCACTCATTCATATCGTCGGTAAAGTCAAGTCAGTCACAGTTTGGGCAATTGTAGGCAGAGGAGGAAAAGAAAGAAAAAAAGATTTAAATATAAATACATTTAAAAAGAAAGAAATTACCAAACCAGGATACAATATCCACCTGGGCAAGTCTTAATATTGAGTATGAAAAGTACTTAAACATGTAGCATTGTAAACACAGGTGAGTCCGCATTACTAGACACAGCCATATGCATCGGCTCCAGGTTTGAAAGAGACAAAAAGTCTCCAAATATCAACATCTACAAGATCTAGGACGGAAGACCATAAAGACCCAATTTCACTTATTTGTGGCCTCTTGTAAATATTTTATTGTTTTCTGCACTTCTCAGAAGTTATTTTAAGGAGTAAAGAGCAGTGCAAGGACTGCAACTTTAAACTGTGCCAATATAACAATATAACCGTTAAATTTCTGGTTTAATTGTAGTTCACAGAGATACACGGATCATATGACACCCAGCTTTGTTTTGTTATTTAAAAAATAATCTTTTGGCTTCTTAAAGCAAATGTCCTTAAATGAGAACAAAACATTTGTGAAAGAGGCCTGAACGGATTTGGATTTGCTGTAATTGTGCTACGGTTAGTTACACAGGGAAGTTAGACTTGAAACAACAAAGTTGGGTCTACATGGTCAGCTAGTGCGCTCATAAACAACACACACAAAAATACTCAACGAGGGCAAGAAAAGAATTTACAGAGTTTCTCCTTCAATTGTTAGCAATTTTCCTCACTTCCTCTATGCCAACAGAACAAAGTTCAAAAGGAACACAAGCTAAGCAAACAGTACACACTGAGGCAGTATTCCAACATTGCATTGGCCTTGGATAAAAGTATTAATCCAGCACAATAAATTAGGCATTTTTTTTCTTTATACCTTGGAGTTTACCAATTTGGTGTACAAATAGCAGACCATCACATCTCTACTGAAACTGTGGCAGACAATGTAACCTCTAATTTGTAAGATAAGAAAATAGAGCAGCAATATTTGCACAACATATGTGCACATTCAAGTAAATAAAAAAGGAAAAAAAAAAAAATCAAAGACAGATTGATACGCATCAGCCTCTTGTCTTTGTTGGTCTGATTGGCACTTTTGTGAATAGGAGTGCATTTCCATTAAGAGAGCATTTCTTTGCGTTTTTTGATCAACACACCCGTGGTCTTGTAGACCATTAGATATATTTCAATGAGCATAGTTTGCTTCCCTTCCCCCAATCATTTCAGTCTATTTTCCCATTTCTCTGATGTGTATGGAAATCTGGATGACTGCAGCATCCTCATTCCGAGATGGACTTCCTGTAAATGCAGCAAATGTCATCTAATATCACGCAGAACTAGGATTTGAACCGATTTAAAGTTGATACTGTTGTCAAAGAACATCAGATCGTGGAGAGGTATTTTCAAAGAGTTCAATTCGAGTCTCGCTTTCAAAAAGGTTCTTGAACCAGAATTACTATGGAAACCTCCTTTCGGTTATCACTTCTGATCAGGAATCGCATCAGATTGACATTTATAGAAGGACAAGGCTTCTAGATACTAGGCAACTGAACACAGGATGCTGATACAAGCGGCACTTTCTTTCACAAATCATCCGTCAGTCAACGTCTCGCTATGTTTTCATAGATACAGGCCCGTCCTAAATCAAATAACCCCTAGCATTCACTCAGAGAAGCACCCTTCGGTCAGTGTACTATGGAGGTAGAGGAAAAATGCTTCCATAATGAACTGAAAAGTTTACTCACAGTTTTTAAAGTAAACCACAGTAAGTTTCGTACGGGGCGAGAGGTTAATATTCAAACTTTTCATTCAATCCAAGACAGCCCAACATCAAACCCGGGTGGGTTTAACTTTTAATGCGTCAACTCAAAAAGTGCCAAACGGTGGAACAAATCACCGTGAACGTACTTGCATACGGAGAAAAAAGAAAGAAAAGATTTTTGGAGATTATGGAAGTCATTTCCCCTCGGTTTTATGCTAATCTGTTTGTGTACATGTTTATGAAGTGTAAGCTGGTCTTGTATGCATGTGTGCAAGGTGTGTGCAAATATAACATAATATCTATATATTTTTTTTTTATTTTTTTGCCCATATATTTAATTTAAATAAGTATTCCTTGCCATACCTAAAGCACCTGCAAAACTACAGAAACCGGAACTACTCCATCTAATGAGTGCAAGCTAATTGTTGAATGAAGATCTGGCAAGGGATACAAAATGATTGTTGAACACCATGCAAAACCCCAACATGCACATACTGAGGGCTGCGCTGAACAAAACACCTCGAACCACCCAGAATTACTATGCGCCAATTAATGACTAAAAACAGAGCAGAATTAAGACTCCATCATGTGCATCAATCCGGCCCTCAGATGTGTGTATTTCCCCCAGATCACATTTCAAAGTTAAAGCCTTTTGATCAAAAGAAGAGTAATTCATAACACTGCACACCACGAACATCCTACAACTAGATATTTCACCTCTGACTGGTTTAAAACAAAAGAAAAAAAAGAAAAGAAAACTGGGCATTATCTTTACTAAATGGGCTCTTTGGGCCCCACTTTTCCAGTCATTGTCTTTTAACAGTAATGACTTTTATGTTAGGATACTCTTTTACTAAAATACCTGGATTATTTCAACACCACCACGTCAAATAGACTCTACATAAACTCCACACCCAGCATGGTCTGAAATGATGAATACTAATACTAAGAGAAATGAAACGGCTTCACAAAGGCTTTGAAGAGTGCTTAAATCCTCATGAAACGTATCTGCAGATATTACGGTAGAGTTTCGTTTATAAAGCACAGCCATATCAAACACAACCAGGTGTGTTTAATTACCAGGATATGAATAATGAACAAAAAAAGGAATTCTAGAAATGCAAAACGATGAAAAACAAACCAAGATCAAAAGATGAAGGGTTTGGATTTTCTGATTTTAAATAAATGAGAAAACAATTCTCGCATCTTTCAGTGAAAGGGGAGAATTGTAGCATACCTCCCCTTGGGAAGAAAGAAAAAAAAAAAAAAAAAAAGGACACAGCGCCACGATTTCTACCTGAGGGGATGCTTATATAGCTGCATCACTGAGGGGGGGAAATTAAAGAAACTAAAATCCTTGTCTCTCTTGTGTGAGACACACCTCAGTGTCTAAATGAATCAGTCTGGGTCATGGGTCGAAATTTGGTTCACTCAGATTTCAGTGGTTGAGTGTTTCCGGCGTATGGTTTAGTAGCGGTATTGGGTGCAGGGATGGGTGTAAAGGTAAGGGGCGGCTGGTTAAAGCTGGAAGCCCTCCATGGGGGCCTCCTGCTGCGGGAAAAGAAACTGCTGCTGGTTCTCATCCACCTGTGGAGCCAGACTGGCATCCTCTTCCTCTACTCCAAAGTAGTGCTCGATGAGGTCAAAGGCTTTCTGGTAGATCTCCTGATTTTCATGACTCTGTAGGAACTCGATTTTGTCCAACCCTGACAGAGAGAGAAAGAGAGTGAGAGTTTACACACACACAAAAAAAGAAAAATGATTTACAGTGAAGACTTATACATTAAAAAATCTATTTCAAATAAATGCTGTTCTTTTGAACTTACTATTTATCAAAGTATCCAGAAAAAAACATTAATATTGTTTTTTTTTTATCACACCCCCCAGCATCATATTTGCTGAATGAAATACAATGTTTTTTTCATTTTGGGGTGCTAATTTAAAAAAATAGTGCCCGTTTGGCTTTAGCATGTTACAATTTTTACAAAATACGTGCATTTCTTAGCATTTTGGCTTTGAATAATCATTTGTAAGGTGAAGAAGTCTTGCCTTATCCCTTAAACCGGGGTGCTCAAACTCGGTCCTGGAGGGCCGGTGTCCTGCAGAGTTTAGCTCCAACCCCAATTAGACACACCTGAACCACCTAATCAAGCTCTTGCTAGGCATGCTAGAAACTTCCAGGCAGGTGTGTTGAGGCAAGTTGGAGCTCTCTGCAGGACATCGGCCCTCCAGGACCGAGTTTGGGCACCCCAGCATAAAACCATCTGAAAAGCTGCCACAAAGATGAGTAGTGACAGAAAATTACAGATTTTGTGAAAAAAAAAAAAAGCTTGTACATTTACAAACTTTTGTTTATAAAGTTCTGACATTTGACTACCTAAACCTGAAACATACAGGTGCATCTCAATAAATTAGAATGTCGTGGAAAAGTTCATTTATTTCAGTAATCAGTAATAAATTGTGAAACTCGTGCATTAAATAAATTCAATGCACACAGACTGAAGTAGTTTAAGTCTTTGGTTCTTTTAATTGTGATGATTTTGGCTCACATTTAACAAAAACCCACCAATTCACTGATGCACCTGTACATAGAATTTCAATGAATTCATTTATTTTGTGAAGAAAAACTGTGATGCAAAGTTTTATTAACAATTTTGAACTCAGCATCTTGAAATTCTGCAATATTAAGCATATCAGCACCTTTCTTTTTTCAAGATGCAGGGGCTGTGTAATAAATGATTCTTCAGCAGCAAATCAACATATTCGAATCTTTTCTGAAGGATCATGTGACACTAACGTCTGAAGAAAATTCAGCAATTTTAAAATGTTAGCATAGAAAATGTTTATTTTAAACTAATATTATTTCACAATATTAGTTTTTTCTCTATTACTGATTAAATAAATGCAGTTGAAATGAGCATAAGACATTTTTTGTAAGAAGCCACATCTCACAGAAGGATTTATTTCAAACACTCGACTGATGTTATGAAGTGAGTTTGGAGTAAAAATATGTTATCAAATGTGGTATTTTCACATGCTTTCAGATGGAGCAGCATTTACTACACAGAGCCGTAGTTCACGGAGAAGCTATGCAAACAGCTGTCATTATCGCGAACGATTTCTTCGATTTCAGAATCTCGCAATAAAATCGTCTGTGATTTTTTTTGCATAACTTGTCAGTGAGCTACGGCTCTGTGTAGTAAATTCTGCTCCATCTGAAAGCACGTGACAATCGCATTCGATTAATCGTGCAGCCCTACAACAAGCTGATTTTTTTTTTGCCATTTCTCATCATATTTTGATATGACGTCTCTGAAAATACATATGCAATTGTAGCATAAAATTGATGGTTTGATGAATATAATGTTACCATAGGCTTCCTCTATCAGACTGCAGTAAGGGTTGTGGCCACTGCCGTTCTGTTTGGCCTCCTGCTCGCCCAGTCTGAGAATGTTCTCCAGACCATTCAGAGCCACCAGAACGATCTTGGAGTCCATCACAGTCAACAGATCACAGAGAGGTTTAATGCAGCCCAAATTTACCAGATACCTACAGAAAAAGAAAAAAAAAACAACATGATGGAAAATCAATAAGCAGCAACATGTGTGCCACCATGTTCTGTCTTAATTCAATAGGAAAAAACAATCCAAATAACATTGTGCTTGGAATACTGCCCTCAAAAATTAAGTCCAATGGCTGCTTTATTTTTGGCACAGAGAATCATGTATTTCCCCTTCTGCTGCTTTGTGTAATTCGTGGAATTAATCAATTTGGAAAACTAGGCATGCACCAGTACGACTGGGACAATATTTGTCATTCAGTACTTAATTTCTCCGAAAATAAACATCATAATTTAATTTCCCACAATACAAATAACTGAAGATGAGGGAATTTATATTTGGCAAGCCATACCCCATCAAATCACTGTTTGTAATATAATCTGCATTTCAGATTTAGACACACAATGATACCATGAGCACGAGCCAAACACCCCAAGGTCAGCAAGTGAGCACCAACATTAGGCTAGCAACTGGTCCTAGTTTCCTTTCTTGTTCACTGATTCTAGAAAACATTTAAGCAATGTGAAACGTGAAAGGATAGGAAAGCAAAATAATTTTTTATTACAGCCAAAATTATCTTTCAGTCTAAAAGTAGACTAAGAAACATCATAAATAAAGAATCAAGTAAAATACCTTGAGCACAATCCAAAAGTAAAGCATACTCATAACACATCAATAATAACATCAAGTCATAACACCACACTTATGTAACACTCCAGTTAAAAACATGTCGCGTACATTATAAATACGATTAGATGAGATCTTAGATGGTAAGTTGTTGCTACACTTATGCCAAAGGAAGCACTCTGTAAATACACATTATAGGCTGATATATTTAATGAAGCACTGTTTGGGCTGCTGCAAAATGCCATAAGTGTATGTCTGATAAAAACTGAAGCCATTTGCTGTAAGTGTGCATAGTAATAAACACTTTAAGCACACTGCTACTTCCAGACAGTGTGATCTCACTAGACTGCATGAAAACCACACTGCAATTCAATCTGGATAAACACATCGCAAGTGCTCCCTAGTGATCAAGACAACTACTCCAATATTAGCGCTTGAGTTGTGCCATTCTAATAGCCTTCTGAGAAGACCCAAGATGGCCAGACGAGGATTGGTGGAGCACTTTAAATGGGCTGTCATGCTAAACTTAAACTACCTTGAGAATTTGTTTCTGAGGTTAGCTCTAACCCAATTATGTCTTGATGAGCGTGGAGCATTATTCTCCAGCAACCAATGGTGTCATGCATCTTGAAAAGCCAGACATATTGACAATCAGCATGTTATGTGCGCATTGTGGATGATTCTTGGTCAAAACAAGCAACACAGACAAAAAGAGGCTGTAAAGAGGGTAAATATTAGAGATGCACCAGTCGACTGGCCATCAGTCAGAACCAGACATTTTTTTGCTCCAAACACACAACTGATTGGTTTTATTTCATCCATTCTCTGTTCCAGACTTGCACATAAACTGCATTAGAATCATTCCCCAGAGTTTGTAATAGAAATATTACAAAGTCTGTAAACAGGATGTTAACAGAGAGATGGGACACGCTGAAGATGGACACAAATACAAGAGCACAGACACGCCAGCACAGAAAATACTGTTGCAGGCAGAACAAGAAAATTCTAAATATTGAATTGTGGGGGTGGAGGTTTATATGAATGCATCTCTGAAAGTAAATGACTGTCCAGAAAATTTTAGATGGCATTTACCTGCATGTAATGCCTATTAAAGTTGTATTTATAAGCACAGCTGCTTTGTGTTCAGCTTTAACCAATGAAAAGCTATTGCTTTTGTTCCATAAGCGCCACCTACTGTTAGAGAGTGATTCATTTAGCCCATCTGCTGTTTTTTTTTTTTTTGTGCAGTTGTTTTATGTAGCATAATTTCACAACGCTAAAATCAGACTATTCAGACACATTCGTAAAAACAACTGCTTATGCTACATGCATGTAGCATCTTTGTTTGATTCATGGTTAAAATGCATTGTTTGCTTCCAATTTCAAATGGCTTCAGATATTTTTATTTAAGGCCAATTTGGCATGTAATAGAGCAATAAATATTGTTCATGTACTCTTTTGTTCTTTGTTGTCTCTTGCTTAGCAATTGGTATCAGCCCATTCACTAATTAAAAATAAATAAATAAAAATAATTGGAAATCAGGATTAGCCATAAAAAAAAATATGACCAGTGCATCCTTAGTAAATATGAATGCAAAGCCAAATGTAGGCTTACAATTAGGTCTATGACAAATAAGAGGGTAAATAAAGAAAAAGGAAACATCTACTTTAAAAGTATTCTCATTCTTAGATTTTTCATTCAGTTTTGAAAAATGTTTATACCATTTAGCAAATATTTAAACTGAATTACTCTAAAATGTCATGTGGTATAACCATCAAGTAAAAAGTAACATTTTCCTTACACACTTTTTTCCCCCCAAGGAAAAAGGTACTTTTTATAATTCTCTGGGAAGTCGCACCACATGACATTTTACCGACTGAGCTAACCTGGCCTTGTCATAAGGTCAAATTATCTAATTTTAGGTGATTAATTAACCTTGACACAGTGATATGGGTCTGCAGGGGTCCTCTCTATGATATCAGTTCATATATTGCTATTGGATCTGCTCGCCAAAAATGAGCTCCATGTCAATGACCTGATTCACAAAGTGATGGCAAATGATACGGCAGTCTTTGTGACACTTTAGTCAGAAGTCTGAATGCTTAAGATGCTTAAAACAAGCCGCTTGAAAGCGCACGCTTGGAGCTCACCTGATCTGCTCAGGTGTGCCACCTGACGTGGCATTAGTGATCGCCCACGCCGCCTCCTTCCTGGTGCGGAATTCAGCTTTCTGTAGGATATCTATCAAGACTGGGAAGATGTTTGCATCTATTACGGCCTGCAGAAGATGTTGATGACAGGTGAGAAAAAGAACAGAGGATTAAAGACATCCTTAAATCCAAAAATAAATCCTAAGTAGACACTACAAACAAGTTCACTCCTTTGAAGGTTTGAGGCCGCAGCCGTGTAACCCTGCTGCACATGATAAACAAGCTGAGCCTTGCGAGTGTGCCTCTGTGTAGCAGATGTGGAGTGTGGGTCATGGTGTACCTGAATCTGTGCTCTGTTTCCCGCTGTGATGTTGGAGATGGTCCAGCAGGCCTCCTTCCTGATGGATTCCTTGGCGCTACTGAGCAGGTGCAGGAGGCAGGGGAGAGCTGAGCAGTTCAACACCACCTAGGGCAGAGAGAACAGAAGCATAAGGAGACCATCCATTTCCTGTTCGAAACAAGAGGTAATCATACATGAAGACGAATAAACACATCTGCTCACACACAAACACACCTGTGTCTGAATGTCATCTCCTGTAACAATGTTTCCAACAGCCCTCAGAGCAGGAGAGGCCACCTTGTAGTCGGTGTGCCTGCAAGAAAAGAGGAAGCTGGTCATTTATTAAGACCAGTAGTTCTCAACCTTTATGATTCAAAAGGTCCCCTGTTGTCCAACACAATATTTGAAAGGCCCCCTGATATACAGTGGGTACGGAAAGTATTCAGACCCCCTTCAATTTTTCACTCTGTTCTATTGCAGCCATTTGCCGCAGGTTTACCTTCCAACAAGACAATGACCCTAAGCACACAGCTAAAATAACGAAGGAGTGGCTTCACAACAACTCTGTGACTGTTCTTGAATGGCCCAGCCAGAGCCCTGACTTAAACCCAATTGAGCATCTCTGGAGAGACCTAAAAATGGCTGTCCACCAACGTTTACCATCCAACCTGACAGAACTGGAGAGGATCTGCAAGGAGGAATGGCAGAGGATCCCCAAATCCAGGTGTGAAAAACTTGTTGCATCTTTCCCAAAAAGACTCATGGCTGTATTAGATCAAAAGGGTGCTTCTACTAAATACTGAGCAAAGGGTCTGAATACTTAGGACCATGTGATATTTCAGTTTTTCTTTTTTAATAAATCTGCAAAAATGTCAACGATTCTGTGTTTTTCTGTCAATATAGGGGGCTGTGTGTACATTAATGAGGAAAAAAAAATAACTTAAATGATTTTAGCAAATGGCTGCAATATAACAAAGAGTGAAAAATTGAAGGGGGTCTTCTGAGTGACAGAAGTACAGAGCATTCAATAGATTGCACTGTTTAACAACATAGCGACTGTTCAGCTGACAAATTTCTGAAAAACCTTTAAGCAGACAAAAACAGTTTTGAACATTTTGAAAATGCACGATTTTATACAGTGCATGCCATTGTAAAGACTGCAAGTCTATCCCTCACAGGCTCGTTTTCATCTATTTTAAATTAAATATGACATTTAACCTGACTAAAGGTTATAGATATGTTCTGTATTGCTGCCATTTTCAGACTTATTAACAAAAACTGAGAGGACTGACATAAAATGAATGAACCATGATTCATTTTGTGTTTCCAGCAGTCTGAAGAATATTTTTTTCAATAAAAACTAATTAATTTTAAGCTAAATGAAATTCAGTATAATCTTGATTTTATCTGTTGTTTTGTTTAGCACTTTAAATCAGAGTAATGTTTGATTATTTTAATATATTAATAATAATAACATAGCCTGGGGACCCCTTGGATGTTTTCTGAGAAAGACTGATAAGGTAAAGCTCAAATAAATAATTTTGAAAAAACTGTCGATACATATTCTGCAATCTGAGTTTTAAAAACAAAGTTAAATCAAAACAGATCCTATTTAAAGTTTGTAATTATTTGGATTTGAAATATGGCACAAGTCATTTATTGTTTTGGTCTTTTTCGAGCTTGACTGCTACTGGCCACAAAAATGCTTTTGCTGTATGGAAAATGAATAGCATGAATCATTTTTAAAAACATCTATGTTTGAGTTTCCCAGAAGTAGTCTTGTCATACCTTCCTTTTCATTATACAGTCAGATGTGGTGGATTTAGGCAAGTCCACATTTTTAGTTATGTCCTGCTGAATATTCAGTTTCACTTTGAAATATGTCACTATGGAACTTAAATGTTCCATAAAACCAGTTTCAATATGACCTAGAAATGACAACGTAAGCTGACTCACATGAGCAGCTCCACCAGCCTCCTGCAGACCCCTGAATCAATAACTGCCTGGATCTTCTCATTGGGCCCATCGGAGAGATAGGACAAAGCCCAACAGGCATCAGCCAGCAGGTCTGAATCACTGCTGAATAAAAGACGAGACAGCACAGGCAGGCATGGAGACACCTACAAGAGCAAAAGACAGCTATCAATAAGAAGTCTGTGTGGAATATGTAAATGTAATTTATGTCTATAATAAAGTATAAAAAACTACTGCATAATGACATGACTGAGTCATGTGTGTAAACACTTCTTTCATTTGATACATATTATTTGAGATATTACTTAAATGTACACTACTGTTTCAAAGCTTGGGGTTGGTAAGATTTTTTAATGATTTTCAAAGGTTTATTTTTAATAAAAAGCAGGTCACAAATTATTTGAATTTATTTGATCAAAAATATAGTAAAAACTAGGGCTGCACGATAAATCGCATGCGATATTTAATGCGCATCTTGTCAGTAAAGCCGGTTCTGTAATCAGAGGTATTAAATATCGCATGCGATTTATCGTGCAGCCCTAGTAAAAACAATAATATTGGGAAATATTATTACAATTTAAAACCACTGTTTTCTATTTGAACATAATCTATTTGATCATAGTCTTTTTAATATGCAACTTATTCCTGCAATGACAAAGCAAAATTTTCAGCAGCCATTATTCCAGTCTTCATTGCCATATGAGACACTGAGACTTATGACACACAAAGATCTTCAGAAATCATTCTAATATACATGTTGTTATACATGTTGTACTGCTTATTAATGCATTTTTTTCCAGGACCATTTAGTGAATAGAAAGTTATAAAAAGTTATTAAAAAAAATGAAATAGAAATCTTCCGTAACATTATAAACGAATTAAGGGAAGTTAAAATATATATAAAAATGTATTTTCTCTGGATATTGTCATGCTATCTTCCATGTCTTTTTATCAATAATATTTAAAAAATATATATAATAATAAATGTATTTACTGTATCTTTTGATCAACTAAATGCACCTTCGCTAAATAAAACAGTTTCTTTATAAAACATGATTGAACCTAAACGTTTGAACAGCAGTGTATAAATAAAATATATAAATTACTATATTTAAATGTTTTTAAAAAATCTGATACCAATGTATAACATATCTAATAAATAAAAAATAAATAAATAAAACAATGCCATGTTGCATTCAAGTCAGTTAAGCATTTCATAGTAGGGTGTTTTGGGTAGTTGCCAGGGTGTAATGGCTGGTTGCTAGGGCACTCTTCTGGGTTACTTCATAGCTCAAGTTAAACAAGCTCACCCTAAGCCTCTAGGATATACAGTGGATACATTGGCATTGCTGTACATTTATTATTATTATTTTATTTTAGTATCACCTTGGTACCCAATTTGCTTGTACCTGTGACATCTCTATCATCCTGTGAAGTGCTTTCTTAAACATAAAGAAAATGAGAGTGTTGTCAAGGGGACAGATAAGCAGTACAGACCTTCTCAAAGTCTGGGGGTGGACTTTTGCCTCTGCAGAGGTTGGACAAGGCCCACACAGCATTCCTGGTCATTGTAAGACGAGTTGATTTGGTCAGCAGCCTGGGGATGAAAAAAGTATCATCAAGTATCATCAATCCTTATCTTCAGCAAACATGTTTGTTTCTTCTGCAAAAGATGTTCAATTCACTGCTATGTCAGATAAATACCAGTACTGTGGCCTCATGTAAGGTGAACAGAAAAACCAAGCACTCACATTAGCAGAGGAGGAAGGATATTACAATTTAGCACAAAATCTCTGCACACAGCGCTGTCTCCCGCAATGTTCCCCAAAGCCCAAACAGCCTGTGACATGAAGATTCATTAACATACCCACATGGGATTTATACTCGTTTAGCACAAACAAAACAAGGTGACTTCTCCCTTGCAGCTTTATAACTTGTACCTGCTCCTGCACGTCTTCAAACTCTGAGTTGAGAAGCTCGATAAAGACAGGTACAGCACCGGCCTCGATCACAAACTTTGTCTGCTGAGATGTTCCAGACGCGATGTTGGTCAGTGCCCAAGCGGCCTCAAACTAAGGGAAAAAAGCACACACTTTCAAGGATCTGACTTTAGAACTCTAAATGGAGAAAGTAGTTTAGCTTTCATCACATCTCACCTGTAATGTGCAATTCGTACTTTTCTGAAGGAACTCAACAAATCTACTCACAACTCCCGGTGTGCTTATCACCTCGTCAATAGGAGGGTTTGGTTCTGAACAACACAAAGATTGATTTATTAAAACTCATCCACACGTCTAGGCAACTCCAGACATGTGTTTGTGTCAGATACCTTTGGAAAGTAGCTTTCTGAACCTCTGTGTCATGACCAGTTGTAGTTCAGGATCTTCTGAGAAGAGCATTTCAACCATGTCTCTTGTAATTACTCCATCCTAAAAAACACATAGGACAAATTTGGTCTAGATCAATGACAGTAATTTGTTTTCGGCCCAGGTTTGCACCTCTGAGAAGTTCAAATCAATAGTGCTTATTGAATTAAGGGGCTATAATGCACTACTAACAACAGTCCCAGTGTTACCTCTGCCTGTAAGTGACATAATGGGAGAAGGCAAACTATGCATTTGGATTTGAACTCACTGGGGCTGTGGTGGACGAGACGTAGGAATCCATAAGAGGACTGTCAAACATCCCCCCTTCTTCACCAAGCAGCTCCACATTTCTCCTCTTAAACAGCTGCCAAGAGAAACAGAGAGAATCAATGGTGCAAATTGCATCAATTGATGTAACAGTTAAAGTTCACATGAAACAGCATTCACAGACCATTTCACTTCTTTAACAGAATGCAATTTAAACTGCAACAGGATAGACAATAAGAAAAGGATGTAGTATAGTATGGGATAATACTACAAAATATTTCTATTCCAAATAAATTCTGGTTTATTATAATTTCAGGTTACCTTTAAAAGACAGTACATGTAGTACGGAACATGAAACGAAAGAAAAGTGGACAGTCACCTGTTGCTCTCGTTTCTGTTTCCTCAGCTGAATGCCTTCCTCCTCCCTTCTCCGACGCATCTCCTCCAGGTTGAGTGCTTTGTTCTTGTAGCGGTTCATCCTGAAATTATCCTTCGCAGGACTTCCTGAAGGCTCTGCAGAACAGACCGAATCAGTAACAGTTTATAGACACACAACGGATAATGAATAGTCTGCTTTGATCCTAGATAAACCATGATAATCAGCCTCCCAACCACCCTCTTGCTGCATACTATCTATCCTAAATAATATGCAAGATTAGCATTAGTATTTTTCAAATCTCCGGACTCACTGATAAAACACGAGCAGTACAATCCAATGAAACAGAAACAGAAAAAGGTTTATTTGTTTTGTCTTCTTTAGATTGTGTGACATCACATCTCAGATATAAGAGTTGCCCAAGAGCACTTAAAGACAGTGTGTAGCTGAAATCGCCAAACCTTTTAATTAGGAGCAGGTGTCCACATAATCTTGGCCATGCAGTATTCTTTTTTATTGCATAATAAGTACATGACAGAACAAAAGCCTATTTTTTCTTTACTATTTATTCATTAAAGAATCCTAAAAAAAAAAGATGCACCGATTGCAATTTTCTTGGTCGATTCCGATTTCCGATTTTTTGTTAGTGTGATCTGCCGATACCGATTTTTGCCGATTCCGATTTTATTTCTAAGAACTATAATTGACAGCATATACAAACAAAAATCTACTTTTCTTCAACGCAAAGTTTTATTTTCATAAAAAACACAAGTAAAAAGACAGTAATATTATAAGAATAAAAAAAATTGCAAACAACGGCACAAATAAATGCAATAGAATAAAGAGAGCTATGAAACTAAGTTTTTCAGGTTACGTAAGTTTTTATTCAGTTAAGAAATACTACAGAAATTAAAGTAATCATTAAAGTATTTGATTACTTTAATTTCTGTAGTCTTCATTGTAAAAATTAAATACAGATTAATGCTTACCATTAAAGTTATAAAACGTATTCAGTCAAGAGCAGAAAATAATTTTTTGTTCTTTGATTAACTTGATTAACATGACAGACAGCAGCAAGAATATTGGACTGCGGTCCCTTTAAGAGTTTATCCACGGACCCAATATACTGTTACACAACATGCGTTCTCTTTCTCAACTGTTTAACGTACCAAAACTGACTGTGTTTAACTAGATACTCGCCAAAACGGGCATTTTAACAATTTTTTTATGTATTTGAACGTTTTAGCGCAGTTAGCCACTCATTTTGGTATTTGTGGCTCACAAGCTGTTTGAGACTGAGTGCGGTTTGTGCGCTCCACTAATATAGATCAGTGGTGGAGCGCGCGCGTTTGATATAAGCGCAAAACCTGCGGGAATGACTAAAATAATGCGCAATACAGGCGCGGCTGACGTTATTGCTAGGGGTGCTCCGATTGATCGGCTACCGATCACTATCGGCCGATAATCACGTTGGGATGATTGATCGGCGGTCTCTAAAAAGGCCGATCTCAAAAAAACGATCTCAAGCTGATGACGCTGCCGTGAGAGGTTTGGCACGACCTGCAGCGTCACCGTCTCTGTCCGGCGCGGGTGAAACAATTATAATGCTGAAGGTGAGGTACTCACCTTCATATTTCTTCATTAAATAACTTACAAAGTAATTTG
The DNA here is from genome assembly GCF_001515605.1 of Sinocyclocheilus anshuiensis. NCBI lineage: Eukaryota > Metazoa > Chordata > Actinopteri > Cypriniformes > Cyprinidae > Sinocyclocheilus > Sinocyclocheilus anshuiensis. The sequence continues at coordinate 353,141 of NW_015539970.1, forward strand.
AAAACCTTGTGTGAGACGTAATTTCACAAACAGCGTGAGTGATTCACCGCACGCGCTCTCTCTTTCTCTCTCAAAATACGCAAATGGCTTCAAATCACCACATATCGCGTCTGTCTACAAGCGAGCTGCACGCTGCACAGATGACACAGGAATTGTCACTTGCACAGTCGAGGCAGTGTCACAT
>NW_015539970.1:356427-364667 GCF_001515605.1 Sinocyclocheilus anshuiensis
ACCGATACCGATATTTTTAAAGCCTTCTTTTTATCATTTATAACTATTTATAGTGATACTCCAATCAGGATTTTTAGTAGGGGTGCTCCGATTGATCGGCTACCGATGACTATCGGCCGATAATCACGTTGGGATGTTTGATCGGATGTTTGTCTTTAAAAAGGCCGATCTAAAAAAAAAAACGCTCTCAAGCTGATGACGCTGCCATGAAAGGTTTGGCACGACATGCAGCGGCACCGTCTCAGTCTCTGTCCGGCACGGGTAAAATAATTATATATATAATTATATAATATAATATAATTATATAATAATTATATAATATAAATATTATATAATAATTACTCACGTTCATATTTCTTCATTAAATAACTTACAAAGTAATTTGAAAACCTTGTGTGAGACGTAATTTCACAAACAGCGTGAGTGAATCACAGCGCACGCTCTCCCTTTCTCTCTCAAAATACGCAAATGGCTTCAAATCACCACATATCGCGTCTGTCTACAAGCGAGCTGCACGCTGCACAGATGACACAGGAATTGTCACTTGCACAGTCGAGGCAGTGTCACATCACATCGTCACTAAAGTTAATACATTGCATTTCTTTTTAATTCTTGCCAGTGTTTAACCATTCATCACTCGCGCGCTCTCCTGGAGACCGTGCGCTCATGCACACTCGCAGCGCACACACATAACGACAGGTTCACATTACTCCGTTTGCAGTGCGTATGTGGTGCGTCTCATGTTAACGGATTAAAGCGTTCACTGCACACGGTTGCGGTCAGGAGCGGTGTGTCTGCAGCAGTGCAGACATCATTTCCGCACCGAGTCTATTGCTGCGCTGCAAGCCCTGAATTAAAGTAACAGTGCATTGTTTGCAGTAAATATGAACATGGATTGACACGAACATGTAGTAATTCCCGGTATCGGTATCGGCAGATACTGCTTTCTATGATCGGCCTCAAAAATCCTGATCGGAGCACCCCTAGTTATTGCCTGTGCCGCTGGTAACAAAACGGATCGGCTCGAAATCGGAAAGTAGTGAGACTGACCGGCCGGTCACCGATTCGGGCCGATCATGAAGAAAATAGGCCGATTCCGATCCCTGGCCGATCGATCGGTGCATCTCTATAAACAATCTTTGTCTAAATAAGAATAAATGTCTTGATTTGAAGTCTGCGAATTGGGGTGCAGAGCCTGTTTTCAAACGTCAATGAAAATTGTATAGTTCATATTTCCGTCAATGAGTTGTTGCTAGTGAGCAAAGGACGAGTGCAAGACCTGCACAAACTGTCCACGGTGGACAAATATGCTCATGTATTTGGGCATCTTGACAGGAAAAACAAAACAGCTGTGACAATTTCAATTGGTGTGCCATCTGCAAGAGCGCACATGTCGTCAGTAACGAGACGAAAGTGAATGTGGAAGTGCACAGCTTATTAAACCCTTCCCCTCAAAACATAACAATGAACGTTGGAGAAATTGTTCAGCAATCTCAGCAGCTTTCTCTACCTTCATTACTCACTTTGGTCTGTTTGTGCTGAGCACAACACATTTGAACAGAGCCACCCGGAGTCAGTGAGCAAAACCACTTGTAGTGAGGGTGTCTAAACGCCGTTTGCATGAGCAAGCAGCTAAAGCAGCCTGTCTCAGCACTGAGAGCAGAGGAGGAGGCTACGAATGATGACTGGCTAATGCTACCGAATGCACATCAGGGCACTAACAGACAAAGTGCCTGAGGGTACAGTTTCTGATCTTGGATCCGCTCCCATCCTTTCTGTATGAACTTATTGTACAGTGTCTCAAAGGAGGAAAATAACCCAAAATCAGCATTGGCACCATGTGAAGGCCTCCATAACCTTCAATCAGTAAAGATCTGCAGTTCTGGGGCAGAGAACTACTACAAGTTTCAGCTTGACTGTTAGAAATCAGGCTTCCTGATGGGTGAGGTTTTGGGTGAGATGGGTGAGGCCTTCTTCCTAACTTATGGAAGGCAACAATTTATCTGCTCATGAGCAATATAGGCCATGGCTTAAAGGAATAGTTCACCCAAAAATGACATTTGTCACCATTTACTGTTGTTCCAAACCCATATGGGAAGGACTTTTAAATAATCTACACTCAAAAGATTGAGGTCGTTAAGATTTATTAATGTTTTTGAAACATTTAGAAGTATTTTTTGAAGCCTTATGCTCACCAAAGCTGCATTCATTTGATCAAAAATAAGTACAATTATTAATATTGTTAAATTATTACAATTTAAAATAACTGCTTTATATTTTTATACATGTTAAAATGTATTCCTGTGATGCAAAACTGAATTTTCACCACAATTACTCCAGTCTTATTGTGAAATTACTACAATTTAAAATAACTGCTTTCTATTTTTATATATTTTAAACTTTATTTCTGTGATGCAAAGCTGAATTTTTACCTTAATTACTCCAGTTTTCAGTGTCATATGATCCTTCAGAAATCATTGTACCATGCTGTTTTATGAAACATTGACTGTATTATTATCAATGTTAAAAACAGTTTTTGTGTAAGACATCATTTTGTGGTAACTGTGATACATTTTCTTTTTCAGGATTCTCTGAGAAACATCATTTATCTGAAATAAATTATCTTGCCACATTATAAAAGTCTTTACTGTAACTTTTGATTACTTTAATTTAATCCTTATTTTTAACCGAATAAAATATTTCATTAATTTATTAAAAAAATAATAATAATCTAAAAAGCAAACCCTCAACTTCTGAATTGTAGAGTAACTGGTTGCTGTTTTCCATGTAACTAAAATAAATGGGGAGTGGGAATTGGAGCTTTCAAGAGGACACACAATCAAGACCATGAGCTAAACTTGAGAACTCGATCAATCAGATTCATAAATTAAATTCAGACCAAATCACTGGAAAAAAAAATATTCATAAATCGGACATGCTAAGTAAAGCAATGACAGATGTCAAGATTTTCAGTGAACAGCTTATTTTTTGTTATTCTAGAGCAGGGGTGCCCAACCCTGCTCCTGGCGATCGACTGTCCTGCAAAGTTCAGCTCCAACCCTAATCAAACACACCTGAACCAACTAATTAGGGTCTTCAGGATCACGTAAAAATTCAAGGCAGGTGTCTTTGATTAGAGTTGGAGCTAAACTTTGCAGGACAGTCGATCGCCAGGAGCAGGGTTGGGCACCCCTGTTCTAGAGTTTGACAGCCCCAGTTCACTTTCATTACATTAGGTTAAGTTCTCCATGGAAGAAAGACAGTCATAAGGATCTGGAACAAATTAAGGATGAGTAGGATGTTCATTTTTGGATGAACTATTCCTTTAAGAAGAGAAAGAACATCATAATGACTCTGTTCTACAAATTTAGATGGGATGACAAGCAAGCTGTGGCTCTACCCGACTCAAGCGCTCCATTACATAGTTGTCCATCACATGGGCCTCACAAATAGCAGTGTGGGCTGGGCCCCTGTCGCAGAACTATTTTAAAGAAGAGTGTTTGCTATGGCTTAAAGGCGGAGCACTAGGGACAAACAGCAGACACGATCAGGGTGTAGACTATCCAAAGTTCAACCTGCAAAATCACTCACTGCTCTTTAACTAGACAACTTTTGCAGCTTTAATAAGGATCTATCAATATAATTTACACAGTACCATGCAGTGTTTTTACATTCGATTTCTGTAGTATTTCTTACCTGAATACTATTGTTATATTATGTACCATTGTATGTATCTGTACTTGTAATTTGTTTATTTGTTCTTATTTTATTGCTGACTGTTTACTTGTCTTATATAATGTTTGAACTTTATATTAGATAAGCTAGTAGTTTTTGCTGTGGTACTTAAATTTAGATTCAAGAAATTCACTATTATCTAAAATTTTGGTGTTGTAACATCCTTATAAAACAAACAAAAATAACTTTTTTTGTGTGGCAGGGCCAGTGATTATTTTGGAACAGCAAATAAAAATCTACAACATTGGCTGGTCTGGGAACAAAACAATAAACATAAATAAAATAATAATAATCCATAGCGTTGAGCAGAGTGTAAAATAAACGGATCTTCTCAGTAAATTTGCACCATGGAAAGCGATGAAAAGACAAATTTGCTGCCTAAACTGACCCATACTCAAATTGCAAACCGAAATGCCACAGTGTGTGAAAAGCTCTAAATTGTCATGGAAAAAGCTGTCAGATATCACATTAATTTCCACTGTGATGATTCATTGAAATAGTAGCCCATAAGACGGGAAAAACCCAAGTCAGCAGCAGTCAGATTCTGACACCCTATCTGACCGTCCTGTCTGTATAGCTCCTGTCCCAACCTCTTCCTCCCTTCAAACAGGCCATACTCTCCAAAGCTGAGGGTCCAAGTAATGTTTAACAAACATGTACCATGAGTGAGGTTTTATTGCTCCTGAAAACATAACCAAAGGGTTACAAAAGGACACAGCCAAACTACTAACGTTACAATCGATGTAACGTTAGTAACCTTTAAGTAAACGGATTTAAAACATGTTACAGCTGACTGGTGAACTCACTGACATTGGAGCCAAGTTTAGTCTGTCTAAATCCAGTCAAGTGTCTACCTAAACATCGTTTATGTAGACAATGGCAGTTCACTAGGTTCGTGTAATGTCAGAGCATTTCCTCTTCATCCACTGTGTAGACTCAAACATGAGACGATTTCACAATCTCTGACTGAACATGACCAAGCGTTTACATCGGCAAAGACTCAAAACCTCCTTCTACCTCAGTCAACACCAAATAAATCTCACAAGCGTCTGTTATAAAGGCGTTTTAGCTTCAAATATCTGTTCTAAGGCTCACTGGTAAACACATATGTCGAGTAGAGCAATGTGCTAGGCTAACTGGCCCTTTACACTCATGCTTCAACTGACATGATGTAGCTTCTCTCGGCTTTTCAGCTACAGATTTGGTCCCTAAAGACCGCAAATAACAGAACCAACGCGTCAAAAAACAGTATAGGTTGGATACTTACCCATCGTGCTTTCTTTACTGATATACGATTTGATGACTGGTTATATCAACGCTGTAATCGTAGCACTCTCCTTGTCTTCCAGAATTTGCTTCTCACAAACAATATGTCGGTGATCTACGGAGAGCCGGAGGAGACAAATATAATGACAGCGTTTCCTATGAAGGTAGAATGACGTCAAAAAGATTTGCATACGCAGGGTAAGAGTTGTGGAAGGGTACATAAGACTGTAAGTGTAAGCAAATCTTTTTGACGTCATTCTACCTTCATAGTTTCCAATATGTTTTCCACGAAACGCTGAGCAATCGAGCAAAATGCGAGCCTATCGTCATCAGTATTCAGTAGGCTGTGTGTCAGAAGTTAAACGGACACAATATTATATCGCTCTTATATCGTTATAATATTTTTATTCTCTAACGTCTGAGTGATTTGCTACATAATTACAAATTAGGAAAATAATAAATAATATATGATAAATGTACTAGGCTATAATAATATTTATCCCTGAAATATTCCATTGACTATTTTGCTAAATAGGCCTACGGTTGTCAGTAGGCTACACAATATCCAAATACTGTCAACAAATATTGGCTGAAGCATATTGTGCATATTAACACAAACAATAACAAGAGAAATGTTCAATTACTTAGGCTACTAAGAAAACGTAAACATAAAAAGGTGCATTAGGAAGTAGCCAATAGTAATAATATTAAAACGGAAAAAAGTGTCAATTACTATTTATCAGTATGATATTTAATAGCCTAATATATTTGTTTAAAGTCATATTAAACATCTAATTTTATGTTGGCTATATGGAATTTCCCCAGTAGGCTAATATTAAAAATTACTTTATATATTTATTATGGCCATTGAAACATAATTATAGGTCTATCACTTCTTCCTAACTGCAAAACTGCAGAAAAAACTGTAATAAAATTCAATTCAATTCAAGTTTATTTGTATAGCACTTTTCACGATACAAATCGCTGCAAAGCAGCTTTACAGAACATTACGTTTCTACAATCTATTTAGTAGTAGCTTATCAGTGGTGAATGTCAAATTGATGTACATATGGCAGAAATGTACGTTAAAATTCAGTTAATGACGTAATCAAACAGACAATGAACACAATTAACAGCAATGATTATATGTTGCAATCAAACTTGTAGCAAAATGTGGTAGTTCTGTATGTTGTTTCAGGGTTGGCATCATCTGAGGTCCTCTGAGGGGTTGGCATCATCTCTTCTCAGGTGTTCGGTCATCTCAGGTCTTTGTAAGGGCTGGATCCAGACTCTATAAATTTACTCTGCTCTGAATGTGGCAATATGGAGCTCACAGTGGATTGTCTTTGTAGCCTTGTGACTCCATTAATGCGCTCGACTCGGCACAAATTGAATGTGACGCAATAACAGAGTGTGCGGCACCTGCACTCAATTCTCTGCAAGAAGGTAGTGATAAATTATCGTACAGCTCGAGTGTTTGGGCCCCTGTTGGCATTGCTTTCAATAAACACTTGGGGGCAACGTTGGATTAACTCAGTGAGGGCCTCAAAGGAGACTCGCCACACCGAGAGATTTTCATTGTGTTCCTGAGACACTGTGGGTTTACATTTACATGCATAGAAAAATAGCAACTTTAAGCTTGGTTTAGTGTGATGTGAAATAATGAAATGTATAAGGTCTTTACATCTGCAACCCTTCCAGTGCTACTGATGTCAGTTTTCCTGCAGTGGTTTACAGTTTTCCACCAAATTCCTAATTTAAGGACCATCAAACCTGATCTTGTGTAGCTAGGCAGTTTAAAAGAATGGGAAAATAATACAGGGTCATTTATCAGTGCCAAGTTTCAAAAGGTAAGCCGTGACCCAGAGAAATTCCTATATCTGGCATAAGCAATATGTTTCAGTAACAATGTGGCCACACCGCTCTTATTGTTTACACAAAAATTAGTTTTTCAGTATTTATCGGACCCTGTAGTTGCCGTTTCTTGGAATAGAAAATCATTTACATTTTGAAAGATTTAAATCTTGTATTCTGATCAAATTTGCATTTCTGCCCTAATAGTGAATTTTTTACAGCCATGAAGTCAGACAAAGGAAGGAAGGAAGGCTTTAGGAATATTTATAGAAATATTAATTGTTCTCCTGCATATTTATTTAAGCCTGCCAGCGCTCTCGTACATCTAATCAATAACCAGTCCTACATAATTGTGGTTATACGCACACATTTACACTTGACAGTACCACTGTGGCGTCTAGCATTAGAGAGCCAACTAATAATTAAGATTAAATACATATTAAGTTCCCTTTAGACTTCATTTAATTATACCATGTCGGCTGTTCTCATTTTCTATTGTATATGCATGTTTATTGATGAAAAGCAACCTCGTAGACCACGTAGTTTGCTTGTTAATTTTGGCTAATCAAGCCTTCAATGTATCATTTGCAAAATAACAAGATAACCATCGAAAGCACTTTGGAAGGCACGTCAGTGAATGCGGTTTCTAATTTGCTGATTCAATTATACATATGCTAATGACCAGCCTCTAACGTACTCCAGAATGAGAGTTGACTGCTTGTCACACAGACGTCTATCTTTGGATCCCATGCAAGCAGGGCTTTGTGTCTTCCTAATAAAGAGAGATCCAGATAGCAGAAGAGGGAGGTGCAGCTACTCAACAGAGGTGTGTGGGCACAGAGAAAGTGATACGTCTTTGTTAATAAACCATAAAATTAAATTAAATTTAAAAATTAAATTCACAACGTTCCTCGCTCCCCACCTTCCTCTTTATCTATCTCTCTTCATGTGGAGCCAGCAAGGTGGCACAAGAGATAGCACACTGTAACCAGTTTTGGGGAGTAACTAGTTACATGTAACGGCGTTACGTAATTTAATTACAAAATAAATGTAACTGTAATCAGTTACAGTTACTAAGAAAAAATGTGTAATTTAATTACAGTTACTTATGAAAATGTTAACGATTACAAAGGGGGTTACATTTGAATATTTACACGCGTCCATATTCAGATTTAATTGATTTCTTTCCCAAATTGCACTGACGACGCTGAGACATACGGCCGCGATGCGGAAAACACGGTGGTTTGTAGAATCCAGTCATAAAAACGGAACTCCTATTACGCGGAATGTCAAGGAATATGCCACATTTTGGACGAATAAATCAAAAGCAGGTCAGTACACTTGAATCAAAACGCAATATGGACTATAGTGTCTGTGAATATTAA
>NW_015539970.1:365501-383790 GCF_001515605.1 Sinocyclocheilus anshuiensis
CGCGGTTTCATTTAAGCGTGCATGTGTATCGCTCGTGGTCTTTTCAGCCATCTCAATATATATGAGTACATGAACACATAAACATAATCTCTAGAACTGCTCTGAGTCACTACATGAGCATTTTACAATTTCTTTTGAGAAAACTATTGTCATATCATATAAACAGACACTAATGTTTCAAAAAGACACCAATGTTTCAGGAGTTTAGTACAAAGAATAGGACACATGCTTGTTAGATAACCATATTTGGGTTGATGTATATGCTTTTATTTTATTTTTTCAATTAACTGTTTTTTTTTTTCAAAGCATTGTTAGATGCAGTGTTTCCTGTAGTTATGTGAAGATTTGGTTTCAAAAACAGTATCAGTATACTATTTCTTATGATTTTAAATCTGCATTGAACTTCAGATCAATCTCAAAGTAAAAGGCGGTACTAAAGTCTGATTTTTTTTTAGTGGATGTGTTCAGTTATTATCATCTTAATTCAAGTGATGAAGGATTTTGAAAGTCTGACAGTAATCATTGTTGAGCACATGCTGTAAGGTTAACCCTGCATGGTGTAAATGTTTGAAAATGATTAACAGTTGAAAACATTCATTAGAAATTTAGAAAAGTAATCAAAAAGTAATCAAAAGTAATCAGTTACATTACTTTAATAACGTAATTAAAAAAGTTACACTACTATTACATTTTAAATAGGGTAACTTGTAATCTGTAACCTATTACATTTTCAAAGTAACCTTCCCAACACTGACTGTAAGCGTATAGTTGAGAAATATGACAGCGAGAGAGACGGTCCAGCTGTGCCAGATATCACAAAAGCATGGTGCTATAGTTTTGCTAGTTATGAGAGTCACTCGCAACCACCAGGCACCCAGATATGACAACGTGAGCCGTCATTTTGAGTGACAGACTTTGATACTATAATTGGGTGTTTTTAGAGGAACTTCCAGGGCTTAGATTTAAAGGGATAGTTCACCCCAAAAAATGAAGGTTTTGTCATGCTGTTCTAAACCTGTGTGCTGTTGTTTTGTTTCTGTAGAACACAAAAGGTGAATTGTTGAAGATGTTTTCTTGTGAAAAAGAAGTACACTTCAGCATACTTTTAAAAAGAGTATTTAGCCTACTACAGAAATTATATAGGCTACTTTAAAACAATATACCAGTGCAAACTAAATGGAATGTATTCGCACTTAATTGCATGTTAATTGCAAATAAATGAAAATGTATTATATGTTAAATTTATATTAAATGCAATTATTCAAACTTTAGAGTGCTTTTTTATACTGACTAATGTAGGACTTTATATGTAATTTCATATTTATATTCTGAATATCTATATACTGACAAGCTTTTTTTCATTTCTACACTAAAAGTTTTTACAGTGTATTGAAACTTGTATTCCATGTATTTAAATGTATTTGTAATTACACATTTTAATCAAGTACTTTACATTGCATTAATATGTTAATCAAATAAGTTCACTTATTTAGAACACAACAGAAGATTATTTTTAAGTAAATCTTTTAATTTGACATTAATGCAAAGTACACCTTTTAAATGTGTGTTAAAGGGTTAGTTCACCCCAAAATTAAAATTCTGTCATTAATTACTCACCCTCATGTCGTTCCAAGCCCGTAAGACCTTCGTTCATCTTCAGAACACAAATTAAGATATTTTTGATGGAATCTGAGAGCTTTCTGACCCTCCATAGACAGCAACGTAACTGAAATATTCCCAGACAGAAACGTAGCAAGGACATCTGTAAAACAGTCCATGTGACATCAGTGGCTCAACTTCAATTTTGCGAAGCTACGAGCATACCTTTTGTGTGCAAAGAAAACAAAAATGATGACTTTATTCAACAATTCTTCTCCCCCGAGTTACTGTCTTCTGCCATTTTGGAGAGTATCACAACGAATACGCACGCTTTACCCTAAGTGTAAACAACGCTGATTACGCCGATTACGTTCTTACGTGCGCTTTCCCCTCCTAACGTATGAACGTGATTACGTTCTTGGGTACTCTCCAAAATGGCAGAAGATGTAACTCGGGGGAGAAGAATTGTTAAATAAATTATGTTATTTTTGTTTTCTTTGTCCATAAAAAGTATTCTCGTAGCTTCGCAAAATTGAAGTTGAGCCACTGATGTCACATGGACTGTTTTACCGATGTCCTTGCTACGTTTCTGTCTGGGAATATTTCAGTTGTGTTGCTGTCTATGGAGGGTCAGAGAGCTCTCAGATTCCATCCAAACTATCTTAATTTGTGTTCCGAAGATGAACGGAGGTCTACGGGTTTTGAACGACATAAGGCTGAGTAATTAATGACAGAATTTTCATTTTGGGGTGAACAATAACTCTTTAAGAAACATACTCATTATTTAATTAATAATATATTATCTGCAAGCACAGTTTTTCAAAAACATACTTTTAAGATTTAAAGTACACTACAAATCTGCTACAAATGCACTTTCAATACAATTAAGTGTGTTTATTTTTTACAAAGACTTTACAATTTAAAACACAAATATTACAACTTGTGTGTTATATCTCATCTTTAATAGTTGTATGAGAACTTTATGAGAGGAACAGACTGAAACTTAAGTCATCATTAAATGATAATCGTCCCTGTTTTGATCTAAAAATGATGCATCAAAGCATCGTTTCAGATTTTCAGTGATAAACAACTTAAATTATGTACTTAAATTATAAATTATATATTTAAATCAAATATTGATTGATAAGAATTGAAATATAGTAAAAATATAGTTTTATTTAAAGAGCTTTTCTGCCCTTTTTACAATGCATTTTTATAATGGACTCTTTTCAGAGAGCCCAGGGACTTGAAAAGTGCAAAGATGTCGGTACAGTATTGAAAAATTGAAGGATTACAAACAAATGATCAGTTATATATATATATATATATATATATATAAAATGCATTTTGTTTCTTTTACCAAGAATAGAAGCATTAATTGATTTTCACTTTAACAGATTTTATTGCCGTGATTAAAATGCACAGTGAAAGAAAACTTTCTCCTCAGGCTACATTGTCAAAGCTCACAGCTGTAAATAGCACTTTATGCAGCAGGATGCGACAAAGTGAGGGGTTTACATTGGAAAACACTTAGCTATGTTAACTGTCTCGGATCAATGCAGCCCAATTATTGTACACAAATGAAAATTGATAAAGATACTTAAGGAAGTGTCACCGCTTTGCAGGCATCTACAACATTATTATACAAGGACCAGGCAAATTCAATAAATCACAATTTATCAAATTACAGTTTATATTTCCTCTCATAAATATTGAGCATATTTATTCAATTGAAAGAAACTCAGCCAATATGACATACTTTATTGATAAAAAGAGAAATAAACACCGAGATGCATAAACTTGGAGAGAATTGACTGAAAGAATAAAGCGAGTGCATATCAGAGGATTGGCTTTAGGCAATAAACATGCTAATTTGTCAAGAGTTGGTTAGAGAGAATCTATTTGGAGGTCCGCTCAAGCCAAACACATAAAGAGAGATGTGTGTAAAGAGAAGACTGCTAGCTGCGGCCCCTGAAGGTGATCTCATTATTACACTGAGCTGCACTAGTCAGGCGGCTGTGCACATAAATCCTCATAGCTATCCTGGATCAGTGGACATGAGAGAGCAGGAGGCCTGGGGCCAGCATCTCCTTCTCCCTCACTAAATCAGTCTCGCCCTGGACCAAAACCTGGTCCTGCCTGATCACTAGACCCTTAGAGACAGGCCAGTCCTCATAAATCCATACCGAGAATCCTTTGTCACAAGTTGCAGGGCTTTTTCAACATTATGAATCTTCAAATCTGAGACTCTGTGAGCCTGAGGATCAATGGGACTATAAATACTAATACTGTCAAAGTAAAAGGTCTTCTGATACCATAAACAAATCCCCTGAGAGCCCTAGTGTGGATGTTATTTATAGTGAAAGGAATCATTCGGACAGAAATGAAGATTGCGTCATTATTTACTCTCCGTCATGTCATTCTAAACTGTATGGCTTCTTTCTTTCATGGAAAAGAAAAGGACACATTTTGAAGAATGTGCTGGTTGCTTTATTATACGCACTTACGGTGAATGGGCGCTTTCAAGCTTTAAAAATTACCGAAAAGCAACATAAAAGTATAGTTCAGCGTGCACGTTCAAGTCTTCTGAAATCATAGAACTGGTTTGTCTGGTGATCAGACTTATCATGGCATAAGTCATAGTTGATTCAGTCCATAAAAGCAGTCATTAATAAGAATGATTGATATCATAACTGATCCAGTGAGTTTGGCAGTCTGATCCAATGATCTGGCTGCAGCATTTCATTGAATAACTAATTACATTTCAGTCTGTTTCTCACTCAAACGTTATTCAGTTATAAATATTAAACGAAGTACGGCTGTGGAAGATTTATAATATAGTGAACAAGTTACATATGGACCAATTTTAGAACAGTTTTATGATGCCTTTGTGTCCCTTCAGATGCCGGACATGTTCAGTCTCCATACTTGGATGGAAAAGAGCAATGAGGACGTTCTTTAAAATCTTGCTTTGTTCCAGGGGAAAAAAAGAAGTTAAAGGATCATTCAGACATTCTGTCATTCTAAAATGTATGACTTTCCTTCTTCTAATGGACAAGAAGACATTTTGAAGAATGTACTGCTGCTATGTTACATTTAATTACAGTGAATGGGCACCAGAGTTTATATATGTTTGACAGAAGTAACAAAATTATTATAATCTGTTTGTTTTTGTGTGTACTGTCTCTTTAAATGTAATTCTAGCTCATGTAGTTTGTAGTATCATCATCTCTCAGGTCCCTTTATGATATAATGCAATGTCAGATGACTTTTCTTAATTTCCCTCCAGTTTCCTTCAAGCGACCATCGTTGTGCTTCACTCAACCAATTTATTATGTTTAATTGACAAACTAGACCAAATTGCAAACTAGTGTAATTCCTCTTACAATGAATCTCACTAAACAAATATTTCAATACCTGTGAGGTTTTCCAGACTGTTCTGTTCAGTATTTATCTTCATCTGACTTTTAATTGTTTTTCATCTTCTCGACTCCCCGCAGATTCTCTCACCATGTGCAATCTGTGCCAAGGTTTTTAATCATTAAAAGGTCTCTTTTTTTACATGTTCCTGTCATAATGTTCTTGAGAGACACTGTTTTGCTGTGACAAAGACAACAGGTTTGTTTTGACAAAGAAAACAGACTGTTGATATTTACATGAGTTCAAATAACTCGAGTTCTGAAGTCATTGAACATCAACTCATTTGCATTAATTATTGTAGAACATAATACAAAATAAATTAGTGTTTGATTAGCATTTTACGTGTCCCAATGTATCAGAATGTTTATTATATGCAAAACCGATGGACGCCATCACAGCCGGGAAATATTTCTCAAAAATATTTCATACTTTCCACCCAAGTTTATATTCAGTTTGCGCACAAGTCTGCACATACGAGAAAAGAAAACTGCTAAAGATAATCACTTTTTGGAAATATTATAAAAGCGAAAAAGAAGAAATAAACCCCCGATTACTTGAAAAGCCCACAGTCAGGTATATGCACTGTAATTACTGTGGAGTTTGAATATCTTTTCAGCTTACTGCTTTCTATTGCTGCTGACTCCGCAATGTGAGTGAGTGGGTGTGTGTTTATGTGTGCATTTCTTTGGGCGTGTGTGTGTGTGTGTGTGTGTATACCCAGGTATTAGAGGACTAAAGCACAGTCCTCTCGTCCTCTTAAACACAGCGCAGTGATGGATTATGGGATGTGTGAATGATGAGCCTCTTGCACTGGGCTGTTTGTCTCTCTCGGCTGTGGGGTGAATGCAGCTTCTCTACCAGCACCCGGCCCTGCATGAGTCCCAGACACTGTCTCAGCCCAATGTCTGCCAGACACCTCCAAAAACAGTCACACCTCAGGTTAGGCTCAGCAGGACACACGGAGAAAGCAAGAATATCACACTGAGCTGAAAAATAACACCCTTCAATATTTCCTATCTGTGACTGTATACTTCACACATAAACAAAAGCAAAAAGATACATATGAATGTACATTTAGAAATCAATCACACATATGTGCTGTGAATCAACACTGAGAGCATGTTATTATATGAATTAATCTGAAATACAAGAACTGTTCAAATGGTACAGATATCACAAAAACATTATATAAATATATATAATGTATATATTCATAATGAACTCTCTCTCTCTCTATATATATATATATACTGTATATGTGTGTGTAAATATATATATACATACAATCACACACACTCACACTCACTCACACACACACACACACACACACACACACACACAGCATTTCTTCACAATCTTTATATATGAAGATTGTGAAGAAGACGCTTTTTAGAACCAAGATGCAGTAGGGTTCAAAGGCCTGAGACGACAGACATAATTAATTTTGGAAACATTTCGTAATAAAAAATAAATAAATAAATAAATAAAATAAAATACTGTAATTACTCACATCCAAAATATAAAAATATTTACATGTATAAATTGATATTCATATAATTTTATTTATATTATAAAAACATAACATTTTTCTTTAATATACTGTATATACATGCATGTGTGTGTATTTATATATACATAATACATATTCACAGTACGCACACATATATTATGTACACAACAACTTTTATTTTTGATGCGATTAATCACGATTAATCGTTGGCCAGCACTAAAAATAATAAAAGATAAAGTTGATGAAATAGTTTGTTAGTTGTTTGCTTTCTGGCCCAAGTTAAAAGAGACCTCCTATATAAGAGTTTATTATATTCTGGTCTCTCTCTATATATATTTTATTTGGTGGTGGATGACTGTAAGTACTGATCACCACTAATAAAATAAAAGCCAAAAAAAAAAAAAACAGAGCTAATAATCTCAGATTTGATCTCTTCAAATTACATTTTCAAAAATAGCTAACTTGGTCTGTGTCTACAATGATGGACTGTGCATGCAGGCCATCCAGTTAAAACCCTAAAGGCTTTTCTGAGAGGTCTGATATGCCACATCAGAGATTCTATTATGGTCATGTGTATGTGACTGCACATGCTGAGTATCCCCCTCTCCCTCCGCCCATACACGCTCTCTGAAGGCAATGGCAAATTAAATATTATGCTCTTCAGAAGCCACAAGAGTGAGTTCTATAGAATGGAGAAAAAACGCCTCCCGCAGCAAGATCCGCCAAAGTGAAAGAGTTTTTCACTCTTTGATGGCTTACATTTTTGAACTGTTTATGTGCGTCTGAGTGCGGATTATCTGCAGCATCTGTCAGTAGTTTTTCTTTTTTCTTTTCTTTTTTTTTTGCTTTAGCAGGCTTCGCTCTGAAGCACCACAGAAAAGGCACTGAAGCATGGGGCAGGGGTGTGGACATGCACTTCAAGTTACTTTACTCAAAAAGAAACTTCTTATACTACTAAGTTTTATAATATTTCTAAGAAGAGCTTTGAACATCTCACTTATGTAGACAACACAAGTCATCTTTGCATTTTAAGCAACCCAGGCTCACTGGAAATAAAAAAGGTGACCACTCTGTGGTGACATTTCCATAGTGAAATATAAAGTGAATGGCAATAAAAGTGCATTCAGTTTTATCCGAAACAGTGAATCTGCGTGAATCTGGCAATATTTTATTACGTTGGTTGTTGTACATATCATGGCAGTTCAGAAATCAAATGCCTGGTAAGTAACGCTAAAAGGATAATTCTCTATTGTGTTTGAAAATAATGTACCACATACACTAAACCATACGCTGAACCTAAGTGAGAGTGCTAACAAAAGCAAACATGAGATAAAAACACATTTGATGAAACACCCATGTCATTTTAGCTTCCTTCTACAAGTGTTTGATCTGTTTTATCATGACTTGTGTTTCACAGGACTTGTACCTGAGCACTGCATAGCAAGTCAGTGCTGTACCAGGTGAGCTACCGAGCAAGTTTACTACCTCAGAAAAGCCATGCATATGGATCTGGTTATGGGATACAAATGTAAAAATGTATTAGTTTACAAATGATGAACTATGGTAAAAGTGTTTTGAGGTCAAAACATTGTATTGTACAAGAAACAAGAAAAAAAACTTCATTAATCAATAATTTGCCCATTTGCTAATATTTGTGTGAAAAGGAATCAAAGTTGTTGATATTTTACTGCCATTTCAGCTGGAATCTGCATTTTTTCCCAATATATTAAACTAGGATAGGAGAAAATATTTAAAGCAAAAGAAAAGATGTGTCATGAAGTAATGACCTCCTAGCACAAATGATTCTGGGTCATCTTTTTACCTTTTTTGAGCATGCAAAGATAAATAGTTTCCTGTCTGACTTTCACAATGTAGTCCATTCAGTTGGACCATTCATCCATTTGGACCGTCACTCTGAGAGACAGCGGAAGTGTACAAAAAAGGAGGTCAAAAAGGAGAACCGAAGACAAAAGAGAAAGACTGAGTGACACTGAGAGATGGAGGGAGACAGAGAACATCATCCTGCAGGGCATTTCCATTCTTTTCCTTAAGAGTAACACTGTGCTTTTTCTCGAACAAAGCTTCTGGCAAAAAGAAACAGTCAGGACATGCACACCCAGACCTCGTGACATGTGTCTGTTCTCCTTGAGTCTCAATCTTCGGCTGAAGGGTGAAAAGATGGGAGGTTAGAGTACTTTCGGCACACTGTTCCCCTCTTGTGTGTGTGTCTCTGGCAGTCGGAGCCCCGGTCTGGAGGGGTGGGAGCAGATGCGGAGCTGTGTGAGGACAGGTGCACTCCACTCTGCACCAGTGGCCACCAGAGAAACCCAGCGGCTGTTGCTGCTGCTGCAGTAAAAAGGCAGCCCCAGGAGGAGAGCTTTTTATAGCAGATATCCAGCCTGAGATCAGAGAAAACACAGAGGATACTGATGTAGGGATGGGCATCATGAGGAACATAATGATTTTGTCTCTGATTACAATTCAATGCAATGTTTCCTGGTCTTTAACGGTTCCATTAATGAATCAATTCTAATTTTTGACGGAGAAATATCTGCATTTAGTTAATGCACTTGCTGCCAAAAGAGATAATTTTAGATTTCAACAGTTATAACAAATTAGAATAGACAATAAATCTTGCAATAAATAAATAAATAAATAACAGCTTGCTTGCATTTACTGTATCACATGTCCTGGAATATTCAAACAGAAACTGAGTGTTATGGAAATGATGAAAAATGGCTGGATAAGACTTTGAATTTTTAGCACAACACGCTCACTGTCAAGATAGATAGATAGATAGAAAGAAAGAAAGAAAGAAAGAAAGAAAGAAAGAAAGAAAGAAAGAAAGAAAGATGTTATAACCACTACGATTTAAAGTTTGGGGTCAGTAAGATTTTTTATGTTAAAAAAGAAGTCTCTTATGCTCACCCAGGGTGGATTTATTTAATTAAAAAAAAAAAAAATGTTGTAAATGAAATTACAAAATCATTAATATTGTGAAATATTATTATCATTTAAAAATAACTCCTATTTTAATATATCTTAAAATGTAATTTATTTCTGTGATGCACAGCTGAATTTTCCAGTCTTCAGTGTCACATGATCCTTCAGAATATGTTGATTTGTTGCTCAAATAACATTTGTCGTTATTATAAGTGTTGATAAAGTTTGAGTAAATGAGTGAGTAAGCCACAAAGTCAAAACAGAGAAATTCTGTTAAATGTAGCATTTCTAAAATAAAAAAGCAAGAGGAAATAATATTAATACTACTACTACTACTACTACTACTACTACTACTACTACTAATAATAATAATAAAGAGCCATTATAAAAGGTTTAGATATCACAATATATTCATAAAAATTTGAGCATTTCTAAGCTTTTTAATATATATATTTAGCATTTTTTCCCGAATAATGCTATGTTTGTATTAACATTTAAAACTCCATGAATACTGCCGTTCTTATTCCTATATTTTTCTCTACATTTCCAGGATGTTGGTGAGGAACCAATAACATCATTACAGTCAAAAAACATGATTTGCTAGTCATATTCAGGTGGTATTAGGAGGAAGGACATTGTCCTTCTAGAGGGCATTCAACTGAACAATAATCTACTAATCTACTGGTGGTGGTTGATGAGATTCCCCCCCTTTCATGTAAAGCGCTTTGAATACCCAGAAAAGCACTATATAAATGTAACAAATTATTATTATTATTATTAGCGTAACTTGAGTCATCAATATTGCTGTTCAATAAATGTAGTTATGTTAGAATGTTAGAAGACAGAGTATCATACTACACTTTAAGTTCATCCTCAACAGTGCCAGAAGTCTACATCTATATCAAGTTCTATACCAAACGCAGAATGAAAAACAAGGTAAATATTGGTTCTGCAATGGTTTATGGTCGAATAATTTGTGTCTCGGTGGTACTCTGTCTGAACTGCACATGTTCATACTGAGTGTTCAGGAATTACTATATCAATTTCCCCTCAGGAAAGGAAAACCACTACTGCAGTGAAAGTGTATCGAGACATCCACACATATACATTCCCTTCACTTCCTGTGCCCAGAGTGGGACGACATTGCAACTAATTAAGTGTGGCACTGTCTAGAAGCAGTGGGCATCCAGGTCATCACTTCTCATCTCCTACTGGAAGTCCTCAAAAAAGGCTCCTGCTGGGAGAACCAAAGCCTAAGACTGGATTTGCTGACCCAGTAAAAAAAAAAAAGTGGGAAATATGTAAAACAGTCATCCCTGTCTTGCTGCCTCACACTGCAGGTGTTAATTCACTATATATGAATTCTTCTATACTGAATAGGCCAGCGCAAACTTGCCAGGTCATTCAGAGAGTATATTAAATGGTTCCGTTATTGCCAGCGATCTGGGATTCACTGAAGTTCATTGGCCCTGAAGTGTCGTCTGCTGAAAGAGCTTGGTTTGACATCCGGACTAAAATAGTGTGCTTGCGATAATGGCGTCTCACTTAAAGGCTTGGCTTTTTGAGACTGCCGGCAACATTTGCTTGAAGTGGCCTTGAGATTGTGCGTCTAAAGTGCTTGTGGGAAAATGAATTTGCATATTTAGAATTCTGAAACATCAGGAATGTTCGTGTTTGCGTGGTTATGAATAAACATGACTATGGCACTTGTCTATCTGTTTCGGCAAAAGTACTCAGTGGAGATGTGAGAAGTTAATCTTAATCAAAGGGTTGCAGACGCAATGCTGGGATGGCAGTCAACGGGTGACCCTTCACAATAAGAAAAAAGCTGACATTTTAGAATCCTCTCGGCTACGGAGCTAGTGACCAGAGATGTTTTTTATAGACACACTCTCACACATGTGTAATTCGTGGTTGTAAACTAGCCTGAAGCCATTCGCAATCTGTCGAAAATAATTTGACCTATTTATACCCTAAAGTGCAGTGGCCCAAAGGCATTTTTTGAGTTCTCGTTGGACATAAATAATCTGGGACCTGATTCTAGAAGAGACTTTAACCCTCTAAAGTTGAAATCATAGCAGGTATGGAATCAAATGTGGAGATAAGTCATATATTTATGTAGCACACTATTGCCATCGACTGATGGATACATTTACTGGGAAAGAAATGTAGAGGGCAAAAAAAACCTCTTAAAATATCTTGTGCTTAAAATATCATACTTCTTGGAGGGATGCTAATTGGGTCTTTGGGGGAAAAAATGTGAGATACAGTGGATGCATTTTGCTACAGCAATATCGTGTTGATACTTGCCATCTCAAGTATACAAGCTCAGTGTCCAATAGAAATCTGAGGCAAGTTTTAGGGTAGTCCTAAAGGACACATAAGGGAAACTTTTATAATGCACCATAATAATGTTACTCTTGTGACATTGTCACCTCATTTCGGAGTATTCAGAATATTTATTATATATAATAAATGTTTGCATTATATGTTATGTATCATAAAATATATGCATGGCATTATACACACTGTTAAAATGTTGTGGTTGGTATGATTTTTTTTTAAGACTCATGCTTACGGTTGCATTTATTTGATGAAAAATACAGAAAAAACACTAATATTGTGAAATATTATTGCAGTTTAAAATAACTATTTTCTGTTTGAATATATTTTAAATTGCAGTTTATTCATGTGATGTTAAATTAGAATTTTCAGCAGCATTACTCCAGTTTTCAGTGTCACATTACACTTCAGAAATAATTTTAATATGCTAATTTGATGCTCAAGAAACATATTTTATTAATATTATTATTATTATTATTAACGTTGAAAACATTTATGGAATCTGATAGAACTGTCATGGTACTTTGGGTTACACTTTAGTAAGGACCAATTCTCACTATTAACTAGTGGCATTAGCATGCATATTATTAACATATTGGCTGTTTATTAGTACGTATAAAGCACATATTCTGCTTGACCATATTCTACATCCGTAATCAGTACCTAAAACTTAAAAACTACCTTATTAATAAGCAACAAATTAGGAGTTTACCGAGGCAAAAGTCGTAGTTAATGGTTTGTTAATGGCGAGAATTGGACTTTAAAACAAAGTGTGACTGTACTTTGATATATATATATATATCATGGTACTGAAATTTATGTACCTTGGAATTTATGGTATTTCAAGAGTTCTGCTCTCGTACTGGATGTGGATGTTGGTTTTGGAACAACATGAGGGTTAGTAATGATTGATTTTTTCATTGTACTCCAAAAATGCTTTAGGTAAAGTAATCATCCAAAATATGAAAGCTGAATATTGAATGCACTACCAGAATGACATTTTAGTGATGCAAGTTAAAAGTTGGTACACTCTTAGAAAAAAAGGTACCTTATTCGAGGCAAAAGTCGTAGTTAATGGTTTGTTAATGGTGAGAATTGGACTTTAAAACAAAGTGTGACTGTACTTTGATATATATATATATCATGGTACTGAAATTTATGTACCTTGGAATTTATGGTATTTCAAGAGTTCTGCTCTCGTACTGGATGTGGATGTTGGTTTTGGAACAACATGAGGGTTAGTAATGATTGATTTTTTCATTGTACTCCAAAAATGCTTTAGGTAAAGTAATCATCCAAAATATGAAAGCTGAATATTGAATGCACTACCAGAATGACATTTTAGTGATGCAAGTTAAAAGTTGGTACACTCTTAGAAAAAAAGGTACCTTATTTACCCCTAAAGGGTACATATCAGTACCTTAAAGGTAAATATTAGTACTTTAAAAGAACATATTAGTACCCTTTGAAAGCATACCACCCCAGTGACAGTTTTGTAGTTTGATGTGTCCTTATGAGAGTGTGTCTCCTTGGCTTCACATGTCAAGATGTGTGTCCTTCTGTGGCTTGATTCTGCAGTTGTTCTCCCTCATGCATCACTGACAGAGCTGATAAATGGCAGGTGCAGCTGGATTATCTGTGAATGTGCTGAAAAACCGTCAGGGAGACAAGAGGGCTTCATTTCTGAGCATAGCCTGTGGGCCGCCTGATGACTCCTCACAATGACAACACCTTTCAGAACCGATGCACAGCAGCCTGTGTCCCCAAAGAATCGGATGTAGCCCAGTGAAATTAGTTTATTGCTCCTAGTTAAATTTAGACATGCTTTTTAAAAGTTATGAGAAACTTACAAAGTTGTAGGTCTACACTATACATGCGGAGCAATGTGAACATTGCCAAAGTTGCTTATAAAAACATAACCTTTAGCCTGCTTGCTAAGTAAAGCATCAGTCTACGCTCCTAAAAATAAATGTTATTGACTATGGCTCCATGATCAACCTTTAACATTAATGAAAGCCTTCCAAAAGAGTCTTTATAGTGGAAAAGTTCTTCTTTAGATTATTAAAATAATGGTTATGAAAATAATGTTTGTTTTTGTTTTTTTTCTGTTGACCGAAAGGTTCTTTTGGAATCCAAAAAATGGTTTTCCTATGGAATTGCTGTGAAAACTTGCTTTTGGTACCTTTACTTTTATGAGTGTAGCATCTTATACTAATAAAAACTACCAGGATATTTTAGACATGAAACCATGTGTCACTTCTCGTGAGGCAAGGAGCGAGGAAACACGGAGATAACTTCAATTCACAGTCTTTAATGATCACACGGGGAACATAGGAGACACTGGAACACAAGGAATGACGTTTGAGGAGCGACCAACACTAACTGAAAGGACTGGGGCTTTTAAACACTGGGTGATTGGGAAAACAGAGGTGCAAGGAATGACTAATTAAAGGGAACACGGCACACCTGGGGAGGGAAAACACAACACAAAGAGTCCAGAGGCGTGACGCCATGCTACCATGAATATACCATGGTACATGAATATAGGGTCATTCCGTGTCAGCTCAACCAGAGGTCCCCAGCTCAAATATGTTTAATTTTGCTAATATTTATTCTGAAGAAAGATAAACATGTATAGTGATGAAAGGCAAAATATTAAATGTCGTGGATTAATATTTACTGAGTAATCCACTATAGAGGGGGGTCAAAATGGCAATTTTCACCTGAGATTCAGAGCCAAATTACAGGGGGTTAAAAATGACTTTAAAAGATGGCAGCATCATAATGTTATTTTTACACAGAGATTGGTAGGTCTGTTAGTAAAATCTGTTGACTTTAGCAATCTTTGTTGCATTATGTGCCAGTGGTGACCATTCAAAATGAAAGAGCACTTTTCAAGTGTTTTTTCTCCAAAGTTTGTTGGCCTGTAACTCAAAAAGTATCAAAGATATCTTAATGCCCTTTTAGATATTGGGTCTTAACAAACTTCCCTTTTGCCTTCTTATTTTTTAAGGCCCTTAAAATTTACTCAAAAGTAAATATGAATCCATGACATTTAATATTTTGGCTTTCATCACTATACATGTTTATTTTTCTTCAGAAAAAATATGAGCAAAATCAAAAATTTGAGCCAGGGACCTCTGGTTGAGTTGACACGGAATGACCCTAATGGTATGGCATGTAGGTTTTTATAGCATGGTTGTTTGAACATGTACACCGTAAAGAAAATACGTAAAAGAAGGCCAAATTTACTGTATTAATATGAAGGAATTTTCTGTATTGATTTTTTTTTTTACAGGTGTTTTACCTGTATTTTGAATTTTGCACTTCATTGCATTGTGTTCTAGGATTAATCAAAATGTATGTTAAATGAATGGACAAAATCTAGCAGAAAATTACCATTGCTTTTTCCTACCATTACACACTGTATCATGGTAACAACATGGTATTCTTGGAATAGCCTACATTTATTTTTCTATTAATTTCAGTGGCAAAGTATCATTGTGTACATCGTGCTGAAGCATTGTGCTGCCTCAGTTCTTTTCTGTAACCGTAATAACGGATCTCTCCCAGAAATGTTGAAGACTGGGGTGGGGAAAAGGGAGAAAAGGAGAGTTAGAGGTTGTTGTCAAATGAAAAATTATATTTTATATATAATAGCTCTGCAGCCTCTAATGCAGCATAGAGTGTGTGATGATGCATCTTCCTAGAAGAAGCCTTTGAAAAGTTAATGCTAATGCTAAATTAATTTAACTGAATGACTGCATGTTTATTTTTGACTATGACTAAACAGCACTAGCAGACGGTGCTCTGGGATACCTGGGAAAACCCATGAGTTCTTCTGATGATTCTTTTCAGACCACACCCTAGCTCTTACATGGTGTTCAAAAATGCAAGCGACCAAAACATTAAAGTGACTCAGCAGCTCCTCTCCCCTGAGTACAGAATGTTTTACTGATTTTAGCTGTCAGAGTAAAAGGCCTGTTTTTTTATATATATATTCAGCTGTGCTCTCAAGATTCATATGGGCCTGCAAAGATAATAATCTTTAGTACATGGTTTAGATTCATTTTTTACTGCCAGTATACACTCATATAAATAAAGGTTCATGGATGAGAAAAACAGCCTCATATCATAGAACCTTCCACATAGAGCTTCTTATTATTTAGTTTGCTATAGAAAACCATTCTACGTACTAGTTCTTCAAAGAAACCAGAAACCAAAAATGACCTGAAGAACCTGCTTATCTCAAGAAATTTAAGCCTATTGATGTGGGTTATATATAATTTATTTCAACCCTTTGTAGTGTTTTGATGTCTTTTGAAGTTTGTTTAAAATGTGAGATGTTAATTGTTTTGTTCAAATAAGATTATTTCATATTTCAACTTGAAAGATGAGAAAAATAAAAGAGAAATTATAATTTAAGAAAAAAGGAATAATGGTCAAAAAAGTTAATTAATTTATGACCATCATTCATCCTTGAAAATTAAACTACTGAGATGTAAACAATAAAATAAAATACTTTTGAACATATAATGTAACATGTCTTCAGCTTTCAGTCTTAAAGGGACAGTTCATCCAAAAATGAAAATAATTCACTCACTCTCATGTCGTCCAAACCTACAATGGAAATTAATGATAACCAGAACTATTCGGGTTTAAAATATCTTATTTAGTGTACCACTGAAGAAAGAAACCCATACAGGTTTGGAACGACACGAGGGTGAATAAATGACAGAATTTTCATTTTTGGATGAACTAACCCTTTAAGGTAATGGCCAAACAGGTACTGAGATTGACTTAAATAGTTCTCGACTCAGCAAACAAAATGTTCTGTATTAGATTTTAGGAGTTGCAAAAAAATATGAGATAAAAGATAAAGACAAAATAAATGAAAGAGTGTATGAAGTAACAAGGAAATTATGGTCTGTAGATCACACCACAAACAACCTAATCACAGAATACAAACACATGCATGTGCACATCTGCAACAACACATTTGTTCACATAACAGGCACATGCATTTATCTTGGTCTGCCTCCTTCATGCACACACACACACACACACACACACACACACACACAAACACACACACGAAGGTGTGTTCTGGGTGGCAGTTGGCTGCAGTGAAGGGTGCACACACAGATAATGGGAGCGCACAAGGCCATAAATAATGCAACAGCGGCAGCATTCAGTGAAAACTCTGCCCTCTCAGCACACCTCCCATACCTCCACAGGGACGGTAAAAAAAACTGTTTTAATCTCCTTCCCTCTGCACCTTCATCCCTCACTCACAACACAAAAAAGGGAGGGAGAGAGAAGAGGAGAAATCATCTTCAGAGGGAATAAATAAGTCACACTTTCACCACAGCTCCCACAAAGGACACATCCGTCTGAATTAGTGTTAGAGTTTTCCTCTCAGTACATTTGTGCATGCTGGGGTGATTCTATAGCTGTGTGAATGTGTGGCTGGCCCATAATTAATTTCTGAAACAAAGGCGGAATAAAACAATCATTTATGGATGTGAAATTGTAAGACGGGAGGTGCAATATTCTTGCAGAAAAGTTAAGAGAGGATAAGCAGTTTTACAGTGAATGGCAATCTTTTAAAGTTGAAAGCGTGAAATAAAAAATGTATTTACTCTTTTAAATGTTCTTGGTCTTATTGAGAACAGTTGATTTGTGCATGTTATTTCAAACAAACAAAAATGTCATACAAGAACAGTTCAGCTTATCAAAAAGCTTTTAGCAACTTTTAGCTAGCTTCTAAAGTTCTTACCAGGTCAAAACATATTATCATAATTTACAATCTCTACACTGGCAACCTATTAAAGGGGTCATATGATGCGATTTCAATTTTTCCTTTCTCTTTGGAGTGTTACAAGCTCTTGGTGCATAAAGAAGATCTGTAAAGTTGCAAAGACTAAAGTCTCAAATCCAAAGAGATATTCTTTATAAAAGTTCAGAGTCAGCCACACCTACCTAAAACGGCTCGTTCTAACACGCCCCCACATATCTACGTCACGATGTGGGAAGATTTGCATAACGCCGCCCAAATGTTCACGCAAAGAAAGAAGGCGTAACTTTTATTCTCGCTGTAGTATTGTTGTTGCCACCACCGCCATGTCGTGAAGACGCTGTGTGCTTCGTTGTGAAAGCGAAACTACTTTGTTTGGTCTTCCAAAAGAGGACGATATCCGCTTTGTCATGCCTAGAGCTGATCTGTGCTGGTCGCTGAGGGAATACATCAACTTTCACCGTGGACGAAGCGGAATCCAGCCCGGGGTCCATCACATGTGGTTGCCGCTCATTCGTCGGATCCGCCGGGCGCGCCGTTCTCGACCCCGCCGCCTCAGCTCACTCTATCCCGGCCTCAGCTCACTCTAAGCCGGGGTTTCGCCTCACGCTAGGCCGCTGTGTTTTTCGTTGTGAAAGCGAAACTACTTTGTTTGGTCTTCCAAAAGAGGACATGAC
>NW_015539970.1:383870-386108 GCF_001515605.1 Sinocyclocheilus anshuiensis
AACAATAATGTACAGTATGTGGAAAATAATGTGTTTTTTTTTTACTTTAAACCGCATAAACACATTTCATTACACCAAATACACAAAATAATGTTCTTTTTAGCAGCATCATATGACCCCTTTAAAATCTGTATATCACAAAGTATTGCCAGAGAGATTTAGGGAGACAGCTGTAATGGTAACAAACATGCCTGCAGATCATATCCTTGCATGTAAAACCATGCAATAAGAGCAAAGCAGAGCAGTGCTAAACCACCAAATTATTTCTCTGCATAGCATAAAACCCAAGTCACTGTGCAAACGCCAGGAACCCCCAGAAGAAGAAGAAAAAAAATATTTTAAATAGTTTCCCTGCAGCACCAAATAACATTAGACTACAAAAAATATGAATGCGTGTAAACTTCTAACATTCGCCTCATAATGAATGCCTGAGAGCAATGGGTCCTTTTGCGTTGTGCTTACGAAGCAATAACACGACTAGCAATTTCATTCAGCACAAGGTAAAGGTGAGGGTCACCAATCCCTGCTCTTTTTCTCTTTCAGTCAGACCTGTCACTGTAGAGACAGAAATATACCAGCCACAGTCGCCTGTTTCTCTTGATAAGCCACTCACTCAAACACCTTTCACACAGCCAAGCATTCCAGAGAGCCGAGGAAGGGAAGGAGCTCGCTGCCAGATTAATCTGCAGAGCTATATTTAGAGATGCAAACCTTTGACAGCTGAGTTTCACTTTCACATGTGTTCAGTAGATTTCTGTAGAATGGCTGCACATTCAGCATTGTGGAAAGAGGCCAAAAAGACAAGATTTTCTTGGGGGAGTTTTCAAATTCCGCCTCATTTATCTCTCTCATCTAACTTTGATCAAACCGTACCATGATTTTTCATCACGTCTGCACTTATTCTGCCTCTTTATGCACCAATTCATCCTCCAAGGAGTGAACTGGATACCATTCATAATTATGGGGTTGAAAAATGTTGTACTGCAATCCTCTCAGAGCTTATATATGCTTGTTCCATTGACAATAAAGGGACTGTAAAGCCATTAAAACTAAAATCAAAGAGTTCTGACAGGGTCACATATTTGTGATTCAGGTTACTTTTATTAACTAAAAGCAAAATGTCTATTTATTTGCATGACAGATGAAGTAGAGTGAGGGGTGAATTTAAAATTTACAGGAAGGCAATTATTATAAAACTGCTGCTCGCTGCATATAAAGACCTGCAATAAGTACAGGACTGCAAGTACAAGGTTTTCAATCTTTTAAATGCCATGAACCACCAAATATGTTTATCCTCATGTATGGGACCCTGATCCTAATAATTAAAAAGCAGCTATATATAGTCTATAAAGTACAAATAATGTATAATATATTATAAAAATGTTTAAAATATTATTTAGAAAAAAATTGTTACATTATTATGCTTTTTTTTCGATCCATAGTGCTGTAATGTTATAACTGTATTATTTATTTATAAAATTTTTATTTTGTATTTTCATGTATTTTAATCAATTATTTAATTTATTTGGTAACACTTTAGTATAGGTACCAATTCTCATGATTAATTAGTTGCTTAATAGCATGCCTATTATTAAAATATTGTCTGTTTATTAGTACTTATAAAGCACCTATTCTGGATGACCATAACCTACATCCCACCTTAACAACTTACTAACTGTTGATAAGCAGCAAATTAGGAGTTTATTGAGGCAAAAGTTGTAGTTAACTGCCATCATACAGACATATACACACATATAAACAAATATGAAAACCCTCCACAGGGCAGTTAACAGCACAATTCACCAAAAATTAGTGTGGGCATTATTTATTCACCCTCTTGTCATTCCATTACCATATACTATGCAATATATCACATGAGCAAGAGTGCTGTGATTTCGATCAACGGCACGGATGTGAGTTTAATAAAATATTAATACTGTGTAATTTCAATTTTAGGCACAATAGTGTAAGTTAACAATGGAGATTCTTGAAAATAAAGAATATTTATTCAGGTCTTTTCCATACAAGGACAGTTTAAATTCTATATAAAGTTGTAAAAAAAAAAAAAAACGCACCTTACAGTAGACAACATAAGTTTTGCTGTATAGCTCCATGTAGATGAAAATGAGGCCTTGAGGGATAGACTACACTCTTAACAATGGTATGTACTCTAGATCAGTGTTTCCCAACCGGGGTGCCGTCTGTCGAGAGCAGGGGTGCCGTGTAAAAAATCTTTTT
>NW_015539970.1:386138-399821 GCF_001515605.1 Sinocyclocheilus anshuiensis
TGTAGGGTGCCACAAGTTTGTTAAAATTTCCAAAGGGTGCCGCGACTGAAAAAAGGTTGGGAAACACTGCTTTAGATCACGTTATTTTCAAAACTCACAGAAGTTTCTGTCTGCAGAATTTTTTTTTTTTTCAGCTGAACAATTGGCCATTTGTTAAACAAAACAGTCCACTGAACACATTGTACTTCTATCTCTCACTGTCTTGTTTTCATTCCTGTTAAACATTACATGGCACTACATGACTCAGGTCTATTAGTGAGAAAAGGTATCATAAGAGCTCAGAAACTTGATATATGATGCATTTAAAAGTTACACGGACTACAGAGTTTTTTTGTAGCTCAATAGATGTGGATTTTATTCTTCTTTATTCTTCTCATTTTGGGGTTCATGCAAAAAAATAAAAAATAACAGAATACGAGATTGGCACAAAAATATAGTAAATATAGACAGAATTTTCATTTATGGTTGAACTATCCCTTTAAATTGACAGTTTATGACTATGTCAGAAGCCTGGGAAGCTGATTGTTACACAAGGTTGAAGAAAAAAAGTTTGTTAACCAACTTCATTCCATTTTCAGCAGCAAATGTTAGAAAATAATGTCTAATAGGGCCATTCACATGATGGCAGCACAGCCTTGGGGGAGAGAGCACTTACATTAGCATTTTCCTTAAGAATACACAAAAACAGTGGCAAAAAATGATTGACTGCATTGTTCAGTCTCATGTATGAGAATCACGGGGCAATGCGGTTTCACAAAACAGCAAAAAAGAGCCTTTCTTCAACATTCAGTCACATATGGAGCTCTAATAAAGAGGAACAACCGTTATGAAATATATGTTAAATCATGCAGAGAAATAGCAAATCAGAGTTTTCTGTCAGTGTCAGCCAAATGTTTTATTTGACAATGACCTTCAGTATTTGTTAGTTTTGTGACTTGCAGTCATAATAGAGGGGGAGGTGATGTGTTTTTGGAGATGTTTTGATGAAGTACGGACATCAGAGATGTTTCCCTGTGTAATTAAATGTCGCTGCCACTTTTACTGTCTCTCATCATTCACGAGAGCTGAAACGAGCAGACGGGTTCACAGCACAATTCATCATGGTTAATCATTCGGCCAGGCTGCAAAGAAATCACTGCTGCATAGAGTCTATTCAACAGATTAATTAAAAACTGTACACAGTCTGGTCAAGTGGGGACTACTTCAGTTATTTAGATATATAATTTGATTTCAGCATAGTCATTAACTAATTACAATCAGCATAAAATATACAAATTGGCCATCTATTTTGATGATTCAAAGTGAGAGTTTCTTGACCTTATACTCTGGCCTGGCTGTTCAAATTATACAGACTATCCAGAAAATACTTTCCACAGCACTTGAAAAAAGCGATGACGGTTATTGTGGTCATTGTGATATGTTAGTGCTGGAACATTGAGTTTAGACTGCACAATGACCCAACAGACAAGCCTCAAGAGGCCTTTGGCAAATTTTCAAAATAAAATAATGAGCAGACAAACACTCGATCACAGGTCAGACATGTTTACATCTGCAAACACTTTCATTCAGCAGACTAAATCAATCAGGCACTCTTTCCACTCTTCACCATCAGAGAAAAATAAAGCAATAAGCTCGAGGCCATGTGTTACAGAGATTTTAACATGGGTAAGTGCTACTACAAAATACACTTGTGCTAAAAAAAAACCCACCCCTTCTTCGAGCGAGTGAAAGAACAGATTGCACACAGACATGAGCTGTGTAATATATAATAATGTGAGAATGCTTTGTGAGGGGACATAAACGAATGGCTTTTTTATTTCACTCAAAAGTACGTGTTTGGACATTTATTCTTTGTTTGTTATATCAGCTTATTTATAGCGAGTAAACACAGCTATAACCTCTATTAATTATTTAGCTTATTGAGCTCATGGCTTCTCCCCAGGCATATGCGTAGACACATAGTTTTTTTCTGCTTTACTTTAATTGACATGCAAATGTTCAAAACACCCTCTATTTAAGAGAATATGCTGCCTATCAAAATCAGTTATTATTTAGACATGACAAACATACTGACAATGAATCTATTAGCAAAATCTAATAACACAAGATGTAAAATGTAACAAAAATATTATTTATTTTTAGCGTAAATCAAAATGACACACTTAAATACTTTCTTTATGTCTTAAAATGGTGTGAATATAAGTCTATACCATTAACCCATTTAGTATACACTAGTGATTGTGACTAGTGATCTTGATTAAACGCATCCAAAATAAAAGTTTGTTTACATAATATATGTGTGTATTTATGTGCGTATATAAACACACATACATATATTTAAGAAACATTTAAATGTGTATATACAGTATATATATTTTACATTTACATTTAGTCATTTTGCAGATGCTTTTATCCAAAGCGACTTACAATTGGGGGATACATAAAGCGATTCTTCTTAAAGAGGCAAACAGACACAGGAAGTGGTTGTAATACCAAGTTCTTAGACATTGTTCAAATAAGTACAAGCTAGAAAGAGAAGGAATAAATAAAGAGAAAGAATTATTTTTTTTTTTTTATATATATATATAGTTACGGGGCTGATGTGACATGAGACGTGCGGATCCATACGCAAAGCTTTATTCATAGACATGGTCATTCACAGGCAGGGTCGAGCATCAGCAAACAGATATGTATAAGACAAGACAAAGAGTATTCTTAGGGCAGGCGTGGGTCATCGATCGGCGAACAGAATCCAGAGGTCTTGACAAGAGGGGTAATCCAGAAACATGAGCAATAGTCCAGACGAGGTACAAACAGAGTCCGAGCAGCGAGCCAAGGGTTAATCCAAGATACACAGGCAGGAATAAGGAAACAGGAAACAAGGCAACACAAAATTACTAGACTAAACTAGAACTAGAAACTAGGCTCCGTAAAGCAGCTATCACTAGGTGAGTGATAAACGCAGAACAATACTAGAGACTAGGGATATGCATCTCATGACTGAGGCCGATACGATACGCATATCGATGCATAGCCAACGATACGATACATTAAAGATACTGATGCGATGCGATACGATTCACCCCTGTTACGATGCAGTGCGATCCGATTTCGATTCGATTCGACTCAACACAATGCGATTCGATGCAATATGATGCAATGGAGAAAATATGATCACTTTTAATGCCTCAAGGCCTGTTACATAAAACAAGTTAACCAAATAAGCCAGGCTTATTTCAGTTAGTCCAACTCATTGTCAAATTATTTGGTTCCATAAAGCAAATTTAACATAGATCAACTTCAGTCACTGTGGCAACATATGCTGGGAAACTAACCTGGTCTAAAGCAGGTTAACTATCAGACTAAGCTGAGTTCCTCTAACACTGACCAGTAGGAATGCTATTATTTGACTTTTTTTTTTTTTTTACAGTAGCCAGGCAGAAAGGCTCTCTCTGGTTTTATGACAGCTGTAGGCTACCTTTGCAGAACAGATAGCATAACAGAACATTACAATCAAAAATTGCTCTTTAAAGCTTTAAAATAACTAAATTACAAGTTAAAATCACTGAATTAAAATGAAAATAAATAATAAAGAAAATGACTACATTTTAACTGCTATAAGAAACACACATTAACTCATTTGAGCTTAGTAATTAGTACTGAACTATAGCTTACATTTGATTTACCCATTACAATAGTCCCTTTACAGTTACTGCTATCATAAAAATACACTTATATGAAGGTTTAAAATTCTACAAAAGGCACATTTAATGTCTAACAATAAATATTTTAGCAAAATGTATATTTTACTCAGAATTATTGCACTCCTATTCGATTGCGCGCCATCTGTTTATGCACGCAGCAGCGCTTGTTCACTCGCGTGCCTCGCCCACTCCTGACAGCAAAATGGATATATTTACATGACTTTCTAACATTTACAGATTTAAAATATACCTGTGACATGTCAGTTATGCAGTGAGGAAAACACAACGTCTCAAATGCATTAAACAGCACGAATATATTCGCTGTTTGCTATGGTAGATCGATTTGATCCATGATCGACATTAAGGGCTGTTTAAGAATAAGCATGCAGAAATTAGGCGAGATTGTGTTTATGGAACCGCTTTAGCCCCGATTGATTTGTTAGGTTATTTCAAGTCAGGTTTTGGACTTTAATCCCAGTTTTTTCTCGGGTCTCCGTGGTGTTGTGATTCGTCATATTCACACAGCAGCAGCGGTGATGAGAGAACACGCTTGACAAACAAATACATAGATCACAGATCGTTTTTTACCGATGCAAATATGTTAGAAACGATGCATTGCAATACAAATGCTAACTTGTAGCCGATACACACTTTTTAAACTGATGCATCGCATCGTTAACTTTTTATGCCGATGAACTGAGCGAATCGGGGAATTTTCCCATCCTTACTAGAGACTAAACAGAAACACGGAATGGCTTGGTAAAGCAGCTAACACTAGGAGAGTGATAAGGTGACTTGAGCAGGATCTGAGTGGGTGTTATATAATGTGTGTAATAGCTTTCAGGTGAGCGTGTGATTGGTTACAGCTGTGTGCAATCAGTGCAATGGCTGATGGGAAATGTAGTCCGGAGTGACATGTAACAGTTTGTGTGGTGTGAGAGTCAATATGATGAAGAGGCGACCTCTTGTAGCAGTCGGATGGAAGTCTATGGACAGAATTCATGACATATATATTTCCCCTTTTTTTGTCTATTCCTTCATAAAGCAGACACCAGTAAATAAACCTTTACACACAATAAAAAAAATAAAAGGAATCTAAGCTGCTGTTCAGAGCAACTTTTTTTTAGCCCTCAGGAACACCATATACACAACCTTGAGCACAGCATACTTATATTACCACCTTGCTATCATATTTATTACTGTGAGGAGAGCAGGCCTGATGCTTTGCATCATAAAGATTAGAGAGTTTCCGCCCTCTATGCATCCCAGAGTAACCAGGCTACATTAATAATAAAAGACAAAACAGACCAATGTTATTAGCTTTTTTAAACACTAAAGGGATTCACAGGAACATCCAGAAACAAAGGACAGAAAAAATTTCCCCAGTGCCAAACAAAAAGCAACAGAAGCTCAATAATCAAGTATTGCAATCGCATTCTGCAATTTAAGATATTGATTTGCTTTATTAAGATAGCCTGCGAAAATAAATTCAATTCCCATGTAATTATCATGAAAAATGCAGACCAGAAACACAACAACATTTAATCCCATTTCGAATTCCACCCTGCTTTATTGCAGTGGTTCATTTCCAACACGGTATTGTCATGAAGTTGATAAGCACTCCCTTGTTGCCCTCCTTGTGCAGCCACCACAAGAAAAAAAAATCATCAAGCAAATATATTTTGAAATACAATTTTTTATACAACAGCCGTAATATATCCCAGTTGCATCTGCAGTGTATTTTCCTGATGGGCTGGCAGATTGCAATTAGAGCTGGTCCACTTTTCTGTGTTTTGTGCAGAAAGGTGGATTAGTTCTATAGGCGATCGGCTCACCGGTCTGCCCAACAAAGTGGTGACAGTGCGCTGATTGCTTTCTGAGTTCATCTGTTTCAAATATTCCCTCCACCGCCCAACATGCACCATCTGATTGGAAAGGTGGGAGCGATCAATCTGAAAGCCTGTGAGATGTGCTGGACAGCATCCTTCTTAAATCTGTTTGTGCTAGTCAAGAGCACATGGGGGAATGCTGTTTCATAAGGTCCTTTTCATGATCATGTAAAAGCGGGCTGGGGGTGCAAAGCAATGATGAATTGCTTTCAAATGTGTTATCAGTTTGATGTCGTTCCTTCTTTTAACTTGCTCACTAAGCAAATCTTAAAGAAATAGTTTACAAAAAATGTAAAAATTAGATAAAAATTACATTGGACCCCAATGACTTTGATTTTATTCAAAATAAATAAAAAAAACCCAGATATTTCAAAATGTTCTTTTGTGTAGAAATAAATAAATAAATGAGTGTACAAAAATGGTGAACTGTCCCTTTAAGCTTCAAAAAGAATGCAAAAGCATCATAAAAGTATCATAAAAGTAGCTCATGCAACTTTGTTGAGTTGAACTCAAGTCCAAATCGATCTTGAGTTCTGAAGTGAATCAACGATTCATGATTCGACTCAGCCCAAACTATTTATTTACGAACTTATGCATTCAATTGTGGTTGTTTCTCACACAAAATCATTTTAGTGACACTTTTATGACACGTTTGCATGCTTTTAGAAGCTTAACCCTCATTTTGACCCATAGAGGTACTACTTTAAGCTACTCACACAGGGTATGACTACTTCCCAATAACTTTTTGAGATTTTTTGTACATTTTTTGGGGATTTTTCTGCCACCTTGTTACACTTGTGGTGTTCCCGGTCAAAAATGACTGACCTACAAAAAATGCTTATAAATTAATGAACTATATTGGTTTTCTGTATCCTCTCCTCAGACTGCCGTACAGTGAGACGGCTTAAGTGCTAACGATTCTTTCTCTGCAAAAACCTTTTTGATAAAATTGTTCCAGTTCTGGTCTTTGATTTGGATTATTTTCTCTTAAATCTGGAAATAAACAGACACATTATATTAAATTCCCCCAGAAAGTTTTAGGATTTTTTTTTGTTATGTTATGTTACCACATATTGGATTCAATCCTTTTTATTAACTTGTTTTCTTTTAATGTTTGCATTTCTTTTTGGAACTGATCAATCATAGACCTCAGTGATCTGAGCTTAAGCACCTTAGTTTTTGAGTGAACATTGGCAAAATGATCCACAAATAATGATTTTTTTACTAAAAAATGTGGAATTTTAAAGGTTAAGACCTTTTAAACTGCATGGAAAATAGTGACTGGCATATTTCTTCAAAATCCCCCTTCTGTGTTCAAAAGAAACAAAGAAAGTCAAATCAGGTTTAAAGCAACATACAGTAAATGATTCTCATTTTCATTTCAGGTTTTGTGTAAGCTGTTTGATCTGCCTTTGAATGTAGCTCATTTCCCCCTTTTTTCCTAGCAATCTGCAGGACCATGAACAGTTTGCTTAGTACCAATCTTACCATATGCTCATATTATTCTGTCCAAATGTGCTCGATAAGCTGGGTAGAGACAGGTGACAGAAAGCCCATCAATTAAGGATTTATAAAAATATCCATTCGCCATGTTCTGCACTGTAGCAGATTACATAGATGAAAGTACATGTGGTGAGAAAACACGAGACCTTCACGCTTAGGCTTACAGGGAACATTAAACATGATGACAGCAGCAGAGCGTCTCTGAAGAGGCGGTCTGCTTTTATTAATAGCATTTCACATCCGGAATAAAGCAATTTGAGGAGATACATCGACAAATGTCAAACACGGATTAATGGATTAATAATATCCTTAAATATCCCCTCTTAATGCCTCTTTTCTTCTTTTTTTCAGCTCCTCCACTCCCTCTCTTTCTTACATTCTCTCCTCGTAATGTTAGAGCAGAGCTTGGTGATAAGAACCAATCTGCCAGACAAAAAACTCTCCATAGAATTTAATCTCTTTCTGCTTTTTCTGTCTTCTCAGACAGCCTGCTGCCGCCGCAGCGGCTGAGGCCTTCATTACTGCAGTCTCAGAGCACAATCAGCACAAAATTATGGACTATATTGGTTTTCTGTATCCTCAGACTGCCGTACAGTGAGATGGCTTAAGTGCTAACGATTCTCCGACTGTCTTTCTTTGTTGGTGACAGGTTTTTGCATTATCGCTGCAAAAACCTTTTTCATTAAAATGTTCCTGTTGTGGCTCTTGATTTGGATTATTTTCTCTTAAATCTGGAAATAAACAGAAACATTAAATTAAATTCCCCCCAGAAAGTTTTAGGATTTAATTTTTTTAAGAAATGAAAAATTTTCCCTCCAGTCACTGCTCATCACTCCAGTACTTAAATAAGTTTGAATCAAAGAAATGCAGTAAGTGTGGCGAATGCAGTAAGAATGGAGTTGAGGCTTCAGATTAATTAATACCAGGTGTGGTTTGTACGCAGTTGTTTGTGAGTATAATATATTGCATGAAGCGACAGTCTAACTATGAAATATAACCAATTTATTCATTTATTTTAATATTTATTTACGAATAAACATGGCAACAGACATTTATCTCCCAGTACATATAATTACCATCATCAATATATACACATGTCTGGTTTGCTATCCTTGTGGGGACTCTCCATACGCGTAATGGTTTTTCTACTGTACAGACCGTATATTCTATTGCCCTACACCAACCCTACCCCTAAACCTACCCCTCACAGGAAACTTTGTGCATTTTTACTTTCTCAAAAAAACTCATTCTGTATGATGTATAAGCTTGTTTCCTCATGGGGACCTCAAAAATGTCCCCACAAGGTAAAAATTTACTAGTATTACTATCCTTGTGGGGACATTTGGTCCCCATAACGTGATGAATACAAGGTACACACATACACACACATATAAAAGTATATGTATATTTTAAGTATATTTAGTACATCATATTAATATTATATTTACAACTCTTTTACAACTCATGTGTTGTCTGTGTTTGATGATGTTGCAGGGTGCTCTGAACAGACATTTTGTTGTATTCATATTTTGTATTCATTAAAGTAAAAAAAAAAAAAGGTAAATTCATTAAAGTAAAAAAAAGTGAACTGAGTTCAACTGATTTATATTCAGTGAAAAGGAAGCAGTGAACACTATGTAAGGACCTGGCAAGATTACGAAATTAACTGAAAGTAATATTTCATGTCCTCCACATATTTTTAGTTGGTGATTAGCCTTGTAATAAGCGACAGTGAGTTGGTCATTATTCCTTGCACACTATATTTTGTAATGAAGATGTTTCTAATTAGATTAATTAGAAAATGCTAAATACAGACTTTTGGAACCCACTGTACATCAACCACAATTCCCTAACCAGAATTCATAAACAAGCTTCAACAAGCTGTCTAGCGATGACGATTTTTTGCGATATTAAAAATGATAAGTGGTAAAATCTGCATATTGTGCCTGTAGCATCGAAGAAAAAGATTCCTTCTCCCATGTGTGCTCAGAGAAAGATTTAATTGTGCCCACTGGTGGATCTAATTAAATTAATACTAGCATATACAGTGTGACAGCTCACTCATTGCCAAGAGTGTCTTACCCAAAGGGGGAAATGTAGAGAGGAAAAAGCATGGGGATTGTACGATGTCATGCAGCTGTATCTTTATTAGCCAGAGCTACTTACTCATGTTAACCATTGTAAAGTTTAAAAACTCTGGAGGCAATGAGTATTTGCGATTTATAAAGTAGTCCAACAAAAGTAACTGCATTTTGGACTTTCAGATGTACAAAAATGTGTCTGGTCAAACATGTTTAAAATGCACTAATGAACAGTTCAGTGAGTATTTCCCTACCCACATACTATTACCAAGCATACGAAGGCATTTACTTCAAAGGTCACAATTTCCTCTTCATTTCCAGGGGAAAACTTTGTCTGTTAAGATTTTATAATTGGAGAAATAGGTGTGAGTGTACAGTGCACACAACATATATAAAATATATGAATAATACAAGCTTTGCTGAGCTAAACCAATATTATCTATTATGCTCTATCCATTCTTTCTCCCTCTCTCTAAAAATGTAAGTGTGCCGTTGTAAGTTGCATGGAAATTGTGAGTAAAATGTGGCAAAAAATCCCCCATTCACATGTCTAGATAGAATTCCACCATTTGTGCCATTCGATTTGATATTTCCTGTAAACACTCCACATTTTACCTCAAGTATTGACTGCTGTGCAAACCACCTCAAAATATTTCTTATCCTAAATTTTGTTAGTGTTGGTTTATTAGATGTTCATTGAGAAACTCTATTTTTCTAAAGCAATACTGAATGACAGCCATCATTCCTAACACCACTGTAGAACTGACAAAGACAGACTTTAACAGAGCTAGACTCTGGTTCATCTTATTATGTTTGAGGCCTCAAATATACCTGAGGGGGCATGTGGTTCACCGTTATTGTTTGCTTTCTCTTGTTAGCCATGGCTAATGAAGAAAGATGGTTGTGCTCGTCTAGTAATGGTGGTTGTTACCCGGCCGTTATTGTTGTCTGAATTAGACATCTCTAATGAGAATAGATGGCCATTGAGCACACCAGGTGTAGTTACACTTTATGACGGAGTGACAAGAGACTTGCCGATAAGTAGGGCGACTTTTTAAAGTTTCAAACCAGGACATGAAGCGGTGAAGTGTATCCCATTCAGTTTCATCAGAAGTGCCATTCACGCTTGACTAAAATAATGACATAAATAATGCCAAGATGTAGTTTTCTGTCAAAATTAGTTAAAATGTCTTATGTAAAGTGTAGTTGGTGCATATCATATTTGTATGATATTTTGGTTTAACCCTTTATTGTCATCAGGTCATCATATGAAATAAAGAATGTCAAAATACATTACAAAATCTGCATCGTTTTTGATATTAGAATTGGAATTTGTGATAAATGCATAAATATAAATCCAAAATTTATACACTACTGTTCAAAAGTTTGGGGTTGGTAAAAGACTCTTCTGCTCACCAAGACTACATTTGTTTTAGATCAAATAAATGCAGGCTTTGGTAGCATAAGAGATTCTTTCAAAAACAAAAATTGTAGTGACTTTTGAACATAACTCAATTAAAGGTATTTTTTAATAAGCAATATTTTTTTTATAAAAGTCTTCCATTTGTGGTGTTTGTGGGTCTAAGTTGAGCCATATTAGAGCTAGAATTTGTGACATTGTCAAGAATATATACAACTCCAATCCAAGTATTTTTATAAACCATGTTCATCATGTTTTCCTTATAGTCAAATTTGAGCCATATTTGAAGACACACTTTGGCCTTTCAGCTTGTTATTAAAAAATGGAAAAAGTAAAAACTGTGCCCTGCAAAGCATGCTTCACTAAACCTCTCAGAAAACCATTGAAGCAGCATTACATCTCTGACTTCACTTTATATCACTCTATCAGTATGTAGCTATCAGCTGAGTTTGCTAAATGTGATATGCTATGTCCGTTTTAGTTCTGTAGCATATGGAAAATACATTTACAGTGACAGCAAAATACCTCACTTACATTTTCACATGTTGTGCCAAAAAAAGGAATCATCTTTTTCAGCATGAGGTTAAAATGACATTTTTGTTAGCTAGCTAACCTGACAAGATGCTTGCACAGCCAGAACTCAGACAAAAGCAAACGCATGAAGTTGTAATGCCAGTTTCATTACAGGCCACAGAACCACACCTTGTGTAAACATCTGGTCAGATTACATATAAAGGACATATTGTACTTCTGATTCCATCACGCTGTGGTTAATCATAGACAGCATGGCAGATGACAGAAATACAAAAACATGTGGTGAAATTTAACCTTGACGCTTAAATGATCTCAAACAAAGGCAATAAGTACCCGAGAGCACCCATAAGCATCTGCTTACCGCGACTCTTCACAGAATTCCAGGAAGTTACGGTGAATAAAACCCGCGTCTAAGTGGGATCAAGTGGGAGGAAGGCACATGAGTCTAAAGAGTTCATAAACCACCGAAGATATTCAAATGAGTGCTAAACGCTATAAATGGCTTGAATAACAGCCACAGGAAATAATGAGGAGTAGTCTCAAGGTCAGATAAAGCGCGCAAACTGGGCTACACTTTTTCTGAGAGCCCTGCTATGAGTCTTGGTGTGAGAGTTATGTAAATGCTACCCCATTTAAACCCTCCCTTTCCAAAGGTCAGCGCGTTCCCCTCTGGGTGAGCTGATTTTTGTAGACTGGTCTTGGAACAGGCAACACACAGCGCACTTGCCGGAGTTCATATTTCCCCTGCCAAGGTCACCATGGTAACCGGAGGGGGAAAAGTGACAATTAAAAGAGTGAGAAAAAACATAAAAGGTTAACAGTGTCTGTATGCCAAGTGGTCATAAGAGCATCATTAACTGTGACAAACTGCCTGACCCGTTGCGGTCGAACCTTAGACTAATAACTTAGTGAGGACAGATAAGGCAACACACAGCCTTCCATCTGGAGGTCTAGACCAGCATTCGCTCTTACGCTGTCATATTTTGAGCATTAAAAATGCACAGAGTGCCGAGCAAAGTTGGGAATATCAATTTAATGCAGATACATGCGGTGAAATGGTATCGGTCACAATTACATAAAGCTATTTGGTTTGTATGCGGCCCATGCCAGAGGAGCATCAATATTCTATCACCGCTCTCACCCTTCTCTGCAGGCTCAGATGTACAAGATGGAGTTTGTCAGCGGCTTGCAGCTGCAGATATGCCTCCTAGAAAGTTAGGGGTTTGAAATTCTGAACCATGTGTTGTTTGGAGCAC
Organism: Sinocyclocheilus anshuiensis; assembly: GCF_001515605.1. Taxonomy (NCBI): domain Eukaryota; kingdom Metazoa; phylum Chordata; class Actinopteri; order Cypriniformes; family Cyprinidae; genus Sinocyclocheilus; species Sinocyclocheilus anshuiensis. The sequence goes on from NW_015539970.1 coordinate 398,526, forward strand.
ATATTTGCCGTTCTCTGCACAAAGAAAGAGAGAGAGAGAAGAAGATGTTTAAAGACCAAAAAAAGACAAATCTGTCATCATTTGCTCACCCTCATGTCATTTCGAACCTGAACACATGAGGAGAAATGTTCTGGTCACTGAAGCGAGCTTTAAAAAAGGCACAAAATTGAATCTTTGCAAAGGTAATTGGATGATATTGTAATCTATTCCACTTTATAACACAGGCTAATTTTACAGAAAACTGAGAAAATATGAATGTTGCCATATGATGCTGTACAATGGAAAAATTGCTGCATTGCCATATACCGACTCTGTACTACAATGCAATTACACCAATGCATTTCCTCATTGGGAAATTTTATAGATAGTGGCATCAATTATATTATTACATTTATTTAGTATAATTTTTCAGAAAAAAGTGCAAAACAGCTTGTCACTGTTACAGTACCCTCAAAAGGACATCTTTGTTCCTTATTTACCCCTAAAAGTTTCGTAGTTGTACCTTAAAGGTACATATTACTACTCTAAGGTAATAATATGCACCTTTTAGCGGTAGGTAAGGTACAAAGTGATCCTTTTAAGGGTACTTTCCCATGTAGTGACAATTTTTTGTACCCTTAATGGTCGATTTTTTGTAAGACTTGCTACTGCCAATACTTCCATAGACCTGCTGCTGTGAGCATGTAGGAAATACTGCTGCTGCACATATAACATACATGAAATAACCACTATATATAACATACATTAATCACCACATAGCAGATCTATACAGGTGGAGCTGGGGAAGGCGGAGGGTTTCTGAAGTGTGCTGCAACTACTACAGCAAGCACAAGCCAAGTATTTGATTGTTGAGCAGCAAGGTCATTGGCTGCTGATGTGAAAAGAAACCAATCATCTGCGCCACATGAATAATCATGTGATTATATCAGACTGAGAACCTATCGGCCTGTGCATCTAGAGTTTCATGACAGAACATTGTATTCTTTATATATATATATAATGCAATAAATTGATCAAAGGTGACAGTGAAGACTTTTAAAGTATTACAAAATATTTCTATTTAAAATAAATGCTGTTTTTTGAACTTTTCAAGAATCCTAAAAAAATGTATTTTAGTAAAAAAAAAATTAGAAGCAGAACTGATATTCAATAATAATAATAATAATAATAATACTAATAATAAATATTTCTTGAGCAGCAAATCAACATATGAGAATGATCTCTGAAGGAACATGTGACACTGAAGACTGGAGTAATAATGCTGCAAATTCAGCTTTAACATCACAAGAATATATA
>NW_015539970.1:399965-424132 GCF_001515605.1 Sinocyclocheilus anshuiensis
TTTAAGCTATTTTATATTACAAAAGCTATTTTACATAAAATATAGCATAAAAAATGACACAGAATATGCTGCAAGCACTGGCACATTAGTAATTTATGAAAATATACCTGATTGTGGCAAAACATTGCAGAAACTTTTGTGCCACAAGCTGAAATCATGTTTTTCTCCTGTCAAACACACAGTATGACATTGAGTGGAGCAGGAGTTTTATTTCATTCAGAGTTGTCATAGTTGTTTCAGCGTCAGACACCAGCTACAGCAGAAGTGTGAACCCCTGCTGCAGATGTTGTATACAGAAAACGTATTGACATGGAGTGTATTGGCTGTTGACGATGTTTATTTCTCCACTTGTTAACATTCACCTTGATCAAGCAGGCTGAAAGTCAAAGGCCACGATTTGGCGAATACAGCTAAACAGGCTGAATGACAGTAATTGAGGCACTTCTCGGCTCACTGTGGTGACTGTCAGAATTGAGAATGTTCTGTTTTTTTCAGCAGTTCCTGTGATTCATGGGAGGTAATTTCACATCTCATAGCCACACCAGCACCAACACAGCAGGTGAAACAAACGTGATACGAGCATTAATTAAATTTCATCATGTTTGCCTCTTCTCCTCCGCTCTCCACCCCTCCTCCATGCCTCACAAGTAATAAATCAGATAGTTAATTTCTCTTTGCTCGGAGAGCATCAAAGTTGGAGTGCACAGCAATTCCCCCCAGAGTTCAATGACAAGCACAAAACAAAAGACCTAAATGAAATCTACCACCTTTTCTTTGCAGCAGATACCTCCATGATGAAAAGAAATGACTCCAGTAACTCGTTCGCCACATTTCCCTCCTGAAATAACCACTATATATAACATACATTAATCACCACATAGCAGATCTATACAGGTGGAGCTGGGGAAGGCGGAGGGTTTCTGAAGTGTGCTGCAACTACTACAGCAAGCACAAGCCAAGTATTTGATTGTTGAGCAGCAAGGTCATTGGCTGCTGATGTGAAAAGAAACCAATCATCTGCGCCACATGAATAATCATGTGATTATATCAGACTGAGAACCTATCGGCCTGTGCATCTAGAGTTTCATGACAGAACATTGTATTCTTTATATATATATATATATATATATATATACAGTATATATCATTCTTGTAAACGGCAACTGGGTTATCCCTGGTTTGCAGTACCATTTGAGCTTTGTAAAATGTAAAAAAATTCATAATAATTTAAGAAATCATTTCTATAAAAGGATATACCAGCCTAAATGAAATCTACCACCTTTTCTTTGCAGCAGATACCTCCATGATGAAAAGAAATGACTCCAGTAACTCGTTCGCCACATTTCCCTCCCCCATCAACATGCCCTTTTATTATTTCTACCTGAGTCTCTCTACAGTGTTACAATGGTTTATTGGTAATAACCTCCATCCATTAAATTGGTTTTTGGCACATTATTATTATTTTTATTTTCCACCAGGATGTTTCTTTCTAATCCAAGGTGGTGAGAATTATATTGCTGCATTTTTCCTTCATCAAAAAAACTCGTACAATCGCCATCCTTCCATCGGGCTTGATATAGTGGACAGATGCCTGACCGACAGAAAAGAGCTTCTTTTCTTGTTTCTTTTTCATTTCTTTTGTAGTGAGCATTGCATATTCCACACACAGAGGCTCTGTAGCACCTAGAGATGAGAATAGGCTTTTTATTCAGGTTACATGTAACAATTCTGGTTCTTTAACAATTCAGTTACTACTTTTGATGACTATTTTTTAAATATAATAACTTTTTTTTAAATTAAATACAGTTGTTAATTTTTTAAAATATGGTTTAAAAACAGAACTCTGTTATGAATCTGTACCTGCATGTTTCCATATAAACAACCAGTCAGTAATTACACTGATTTAAGTCTCGGCGTGCAAGTACACAATTACAGTTCTCACTCAATTTCAAGCACAAGTTATTATCGTTACCTAAAACTAAATGTATTAAAATTGAAAAAGTATAAATAATACACACAATAAATATTAGATAAAAATGTTACATAAAAAAAAATAAAAATGTAACTGAAAACTGAATACATAAAACCTAATTCAAATGATTAATAAAGGCTAAAGTAATATATACTGTAAATAATACTAAAATAATAAGCGATTCAGTGAGTGAGTGAGTGAGTTTTTTAGACTGATGAATTCCACTGGTGGCGAGCCGAAGGAAGAATCCATGTGTAGTTTTATTAAACGGTAAACAGATCCGAAAACATGACATAAACATGAATACTTGAACTTGACTTGAGACATGATAACTTGACTATAACAGACTTGACAAACTCATTATTTGGAACACACTTGGTGAAGGGTGCACCAGGCAGTGTTAACAGGAATATCTTATTATTGCTGTTAATATGTTACAAATAAATATATATATGTCATAATGAAGTTTTTAAAATATGCTTTATAAGTTTGTCTGCTCTTAATTTCATAAAACTTGCCATCTCTTCTTTGAACACTGCAGGTATAGTCATTTATATACATATTATATAACTCAAACATATCTAGCTTCAGAATGATTCTCGAGGACATGGACAAAGAGTACCTTTTGCTGCGCTCTTTGTCTTCTGTCTTCTGGTTTGTATTTCCACATGAAGGTAAGATCTTACGGATTTATGAATGAACCGCTTGTTTTACAATCTTCCTGGTCTGCTGACATTTGTTATGACATTCGCTTAATTCGAGCATTACAATGCACAGGATAACTTTGCAATAAGTAAATCCACTTCACCAGCTAATCAACAGTGATGCTATAGAGCTCCTGCAAAAACGGAAGTCCAAAGACTATGCTGTCCTCACAACTATGTCGCTCTGAAGAAGCTAGACAGCTAACTAACAAAAGCACACAAAGCAATTTATTCATTCCAGAATGTTTACTTCTGAGACTGCGCATTTCCTTTTAATTTGTAAAAAAATTGGCTTTTCTCCAGTCTTCTACACACTGCACGATGTTAGCAATCCTATAAGATCATTGCAGATCACAATGTGCCACATAGCTCTAATAAACTTGGGTACGACATGCATGCAGACTGTACAATGATGACACCTATTGACTCGTACGACGCACATTTCTATAGAAGAATAGTGGTAAACAAAAAAAGTGCGATGAATAACACTTTGGCAGTTGTAGTTTTTATGTCTGCTGAAAAAAGCGGAAGCAGGGAAGAGGAAGGGATAAGAGCTTGAGGTAAGCAATTTTATGTTTTAGCGCCATGTCGCGTTGATTTCACGTTACATTTTTATTGGCTGGTCAGTTAACGTGGGTTGTAGCAGCAAACACACTGTGCGATGATCATGCTGAACTTCTGACACTGTCCGAAAATTATCATAGGCTATCTTTGGTCGCAATACTATGACAATGGTCATCTTTGAACCTCTCTCACTGTACGACATAGGACCACCGATAAGGAGCCACAATCACAGAAATCGCCACGATTGTTTCACGATGCCAATCTTTCGTCTGGGACAGCCGAAAATCGTACAGTGTGTCTTAGGCTCAAGGCAAAGACTGTTTGCGAGCTGAACTGCAAGCGTTGCCTCACGTTGACTGTTGCCGAACTAAATGAACACTGCGTATATACAGAAGAGTAATAAAACTGCAATATTTAAAATGGCCTGTAGGTGGCAGCTATATACCATGACCAGATAATGGGCAGAACAGACAAAATTCTAAAGATGGCTTGTTTTTCTAACTCATAAGTCTATAGTTCACATGAAGAGCAAAGCGATTTGCAAATTACAAAATAAAAGAAATGACAATATGAACATAAACAAAACCTAACAGACATGACATTCATTCTAAAGAACCGCCTCATAAGTGATCGTTATTAAATTGGTCTGCACTAGTCTACTTTGGCTGTAAATGTTCAAGAACTGAATCAAACATCATGAAAATGATCCACTTCCAGTATTTCCTAAAGAACCAGGTCTTGATTAATCTAAGTACTGGTTTGATATTTCGTCAGTAAATGAAGAAAACTTTAAACAAACTCAAATGTTGCATCAAAAAAACTCTTCTATAATCCTGTCTGACAAAGCCAATCTATTTGCTATCACACCAGTTTTATGGGGAGAAAGGCATCAACTGGAAGCCAACTTTAAAACAATGTTCATTACCATAATCCTAATTACAGCGATGGGGAAAAGAGCAATCGTATGTGGCGAGATTTAAAATTTAATGCAGAATGAAGCCATTTAGCAGACAGCGACACTCGTCTCCCGCCCGATCGGGCAGGGCATAAACGATCCATTTCCCAAATCAGGCAATAATTTTGATGAATAATGAAAGAGGAGAGGCTATTTAAAGCATGCACATCTCACAATCACCCCGAGGCCTCGGCGGAGACGGAGATAGAGCCAGTGGTTATTGAAGAGCGGATCATATAGGGCTGGAACCAAAAACCCCGTCATTCCTTCAAAAGCCGCCGTAGTTGTTCTCAGCACACAGCTCGTCCTTGCACTACAGCCTGTGATGTCATCCACAAAGGAACTTTTTCGTTATAATTGGGCTACATTTTCCCAAACAACTTTTACCATTTGCACTCTAGTAGCTTCTGTGAAACTCTCCAGTTCTGTCTTTTGTTATGGAGCCCAAATCCCAATTATTCTTTCAGAAGATGTTCTTAATGACAACCCAAAGAGGAGCCAACGTCTCCGTCTGCATGTCCCCCCTCTCCTGCACTGCACCCCCCTCACCCTCCGAGATAAAATGATAGTGAAAGTATTATCTCACCCGCTCCGCTGACTGTGATTGGTTTTGGCAGTTCACAGGGAATTAATATGGGCTTCTCTTTTGGAAGGCAGAGGAAGCTCTGGAAACTAATGAGGGAAGAGGAGTTTAGGGATTCAATAGGTGAAGAGATGTGGGCAATCAAGGCTGACAACACCCCTTCAGCAGAATGAAAACGAGATCCGGGAGGAGGGCCGAGGTTGAGGTGCTTGAACGCTTAAACGAGACAGCGCTGGATTTTGAGGTGCTTCGTGTGGACGAATCCTTTATTATTCAGGGCATGTGTGTGCTGGCTCAGATTTTACACTTTTTTTGGAGGTGTCTTCAGATGTGGAATAGGACTGAACTGAGGATACAAGCAATCAGTTTACTCAGTCATTTTCAGCATCAACATTTCCTAATATGAATCAGGGTACAAGCCTGTCAATTTAGCGTGATTAATTATTTACAAACAATAATACAATAGAAAACTCAATGCAATTAATCATGCTTATAAAATGCAAGACAATGACACAGCGGACAAAGATGTCTGTTTGCATAGACTAACAAATAACAAGTTGAATAGACTGAACAAATATTGCAGATGGAATACTAAAACTCTTCCTGCGTGAATGGTCTACTTCACTAACTCAGTTGCTAATTGGATTGCAGTGGGCTGTAGGCCAATGACAGGCTTTTGTTCAAGGAGATGGAAATAAAACCGCCGATATATTGGATTCTAAAGCCACTTTTTGTGATTTATATTTAATACACTTTTGTCATAATGTCATTATCTTCATTTGGGTTTGAGTCTGGCCTGGGTCATTAATCCACCCATATTTGTGCAAAACTCCTAAAATGTACCAATACATACAAATCACTGCGGTTTTCAACTGAAATGAACATAGTGGCAGTAACACTCATCTGGTACAGCATTGTTTTGTGATGTGGAGCACTCAGGTACGAGTCCCATGAAAAACAAGTCGGGATAAAACAGATTAAAAGGCTTATAGAAGCATACAAAAATGGCATGATTACTTTAAATTTGTTTTTATTTTACGTTTGCTTCTGCTAACACTATCAGTTAGGATTAGAGTAGGGTTTAGTGTAGGTGGGATGTTATTTTGAAACCTAACGTTTCTAGCATTAACCTTTTTAGCAGTACTCTACAGCATTTAATTTTTGAGCTGCCACGATAGGTACAACAACCAATGTAATAAAACACTGCCATATTCACATTAATTAATAAAACTGAATGCACTTTTAATGTCAGTCACTGGACTTTTCTCTTTGAACGTGTCATGAAACATGCAAGAAGCAATGTAATGTCATTTGCAGAAATGTCACCACAGGCACGTTTTACCAATGAGCCTGGTTTGCATTAACCTAACTCTGCTTTCCTGTCAAATATTTTCTGTCAAAAGTCACAAAATACAATCTAAAGAAAAGCACAAGTGTAATTGCTCATGTCAAATCAAACATCAATGTGAGCATGTTTGTCTCACTGACTCTATATTCTATACAGAATATATTCTCCCAAAAATGTCACTTATAAACCCAAATTGGCATATAATGTGGATAGTCATGTGTTGATGTGATCATCAGTGCTGCATAACAAGTTATTATTTGTTAAGTTGTTATTTATTTATTATAATTATTATTTTTTTATTATTTTTATGCAGGTTTGTTTCAATAAATGCTTTTTTTTTTGGTGGGGTTGGTTGAATTTGGAAAGCTACTGACCATTTATACCTATATATTATTGTTGTATTTATAAGATACTCGAAAAGAGCATTTATAATAGCAGTGCTGGCACACAAAGGTTGAGTTTAATCATTTGGCCATTATTATACGTCTCATAAACACAGTAATCTGAATGTTATTGCTGTGTTTGTGAATATGAAGTGTATGGAAGCGTCATCTCCAGTGGCTCTCACTGAGAGAGAGGAAGGCACAGTGGGGAGGCTTGGTTCTTCACCCTTTCTTAATTGCAGTCCTCTCGAACTTTCATCAAGGAGAATGAGCCCCTTTATTTTTAGCTTTGGCCAGCAGTTGGGGGTGGAAGGATGGAGGGCCAGGGGTTTAGTGGCCTTCTGGTTAATCTCCAGGGTGAGCTAATTAGCACCATCTACACATGGAGGAAACCGAGTGCCTTTTCAACTGGTGATGAAAAGACAGCTAGAGTTTCATTTTCTTGCTGCCTCACTGGCAAATTGCCTGCTAAATGAAAGCAAGGAGCGGGATGCCACTGCCTATCCAAGCCTTCCTTGAACCCTGATACTCCTCTAAAGCGCACAGCAAGGAGACACAAAAAGTGTCTAACAAAGCTCTTTTTGAAAAGTTTTTGTACTCTTCTGTAGTGTTCACCTCATTCTAGGGCACATTTCATAACAAAAATTTAAAAGGGGAGCTTTGAAAAGGAAAGCTTTGAAAAGTCAGGGCAAGGTGATGTGTACTATAAAAAGTGCAATAAGACTGACCATATGAAAAAAAAAGCAACTGAAAAAGCAGCACATTAGTTTTGCACAAAGCCAGACTTTTGACCTGCAGCACAAAGTCCACAGCATTGACCAAGTACTACCGACTTAGACAAAAAAAAAAAATGTCACCATAAGAAATACACAGAAGAAATTGTGTGTGGAATTTCTGTTTGTTCAAAACTGTAATATAATATAATATCATATCATATAAATGAGTACCTTTTCTTTTTTTACTACTTTGTGCCTGAAGCAAAAGGTCCGTGTACTTACTTTTGCGTCCATTAATTTTTCATTTGTAACCAAGAAATGAAATACAGAAACTGAGGATTCTTCTCTAATGGTTCAAACACTGATGAATAGAATAAGCAGACACAGACAATTTTTCATTTTTCAAAATTCGTATTTCATTAATAATCGTAAAAATTATATAAAGCTTGTTTTTTAATGCATATAAATGCTAAATTTAATTTCTAGCTTTTTTAGCATCTCTATACAGACGCTATAAGTGCCCTCTCGCACTACCGACGCATGAAATACTCATTACATATTTTTTTGCAATTAACTGTATCCAGGGTTGGTTATACGGGAGTGCTAGAGGGAACGAAACGAAAGCAAGAGAAGCTGTAGAAATAGGATCCTGGCGAAATATATTTTCCAAATTGTGTGTAGGTTTTGTGTTTGAACTCTGGAGAGGTTTTTTCAAAGGTTTTTTCAACGTGTTTTCGTATGCACTGATCAATAGCCAATCACCAACATTTTCTGTTGATTTCTTGAACGCATGTGGCAAGCGTTTAAGTTAGAATCAACTCCACGCCACAGTTTTGTTCAGTGCTGCACGCTTGGGAGTCTCTCATTATAAAAAACAAAGTGTAACATGATGTAAATAAGAGATTCATTGTGCAGTGTAGAGCTTCATTGATTATAACAGAACTTTGTGTGACCACTTACACTCTGCAAAGTTTCAGAGGTGACATCCGCATATAAATGCAGCATTTATATGCGGATGTCACTATCAATGGACAGGGCAAAAATATGTCAAAACAGATGTAGGCCAAGATTAAGGCTAGAGCCCCCTCACTAATTTCAGAAGCACCCTCAATGATTTGATTCTGGAACCGGACCTGTCTGTATCTGGATATTATAATTTTACATGTTTCTATATTATATTTATATATTTACCCCAAAGCCTCCTGTGCATAGTGCTCTAACACAATGTACTATACTTGCTTTGAAAGACCATGCTTGGTCCTCTCCGATACCGTGACCCAGATAGCACAAAAAATTATGATAATATTATACCCCAATATATAATTTCATGACGAAAAAGTTTCCAGGATTCTGTAATGTCTATTTTAAAATCATATTTGTAATAAGTCTCTACAGTATTCCAGAGATGGCTTTATAGATTGGGAGAAACATTACTTCTATAATTTGGCCAAAGAAAACTTGTTAAATCTACATTTTTTTCTATATTAATTTGTGCATTTTTCAAATATTTAATCTGAAAAGAAGTCAGTATTTTACTTGTTCGGGCAGCAATTTGTGTGTACAGTTCTAATTTCAATTTTTGTTTTTCAGTTTTCATTTAACTTTTTAAAATTTTTTTCTTCATGGTTAAAAAAACGAAAAATGAATGGACGCAAAAGGACACAGACCGCAAAAGCAAACCTTGCAAACATTTCAGAATCAGAATCAGAATCAGAATGAGCTTTATTGCCAGGTATGTTTACACAGCAAAACATAAAAAAAATAACAAAATAGGACAAGAACCAAATCAAAACAAAATAATCAAACAAACAAAAAGATAAACAAAAAAGGTGAAACAAAACCGTTTAGAGCTTGTAGTGGTGATTTTTCAATAAAAAATGTTCACTTGATGAACTCCAGATCCAGTGTTGATGATAAGGTTTCTCAAAGGGCATTTTAATGTGACTTCTACACAAATCAACTCTTATAAACTCGATGTCACACCAGGGAGAATTTAGATGAGTTACTGAACAATATCACAGACTTGGGGCCTTCATAATCATACTCGTTTCTGTGAACCAATTTATGGTCAATCTTAATGGTTTAATAAGCCACCATGAGCTATTTTATGATTCTACTGTAAGAGACAGCAGCGCCTGCAGCTGCACAGGCCATAAGTGATCACTTGTTGATTATATTATATTATATTATATTATATTATATTATATTATAGTTAAATTGATTCTCAAATGTGAGAAAAGATGTGTTTATGTGGTGGGATGTAAAACATAACACTTTGGCTTCCATTATAATCAATCGAACTCTTTACTCCGGTGCCGACTGCCCCATTTCTAGTTTGGATTCACAGCGTATATTCTCGTATATATGCACTTACGAGTGTTGAATCAAATCACACCTTTATATTTCAAGCAACTAATGTGGAAAAACCCAACAACAATGACTTATGTGTTCGAGAGAAGAGAGTGAAAAGCTGCCGTGTGTAATTGAACAGGAGATGTTATGGTGTCTCCCGCTGCAGAGGCAAATTTCATTTCTCTCCCTAAATGTGATTACAGGGTGTCAGTGAGCAGAAGAAAAGCCTCTGCCCTTGTCTCTCACCCACACAAGATGCCTCCTATTATTCCAGTTACAGATGAGCAGCAGACAGCATTCACGCAGAGGCTAAAAGCTAACTGTATCTTTTTGGCCAACGGCACTTGCACACACACAAAAAAAAACAATAACAACAGCCAACATAATGAGGAAAAAGAATGGTGAAAAAAGACAATCCCTTCCTCTCAGACAGCGTTTTCTTGGAATTGCTCAGCTAGCTTGTGCCCTGTGAGACAAACAAACTCAAAGCACATTAGCAGATAAGCTTAAGTAATCTGTGCTCAACATGTTTTATTTATGTGCTGTCATCTTACTCTAGACAAGTAGAGGTGTAAAATGAGAGAGAATCTCATACATAATGGCGGGGGATTTTAAGTGTGAACTGTGATTATGAAGGTGCATTTTACAGCTGTTTTAGCATAACAGGACAACAACAGGGCACCGGTTGGGCATCAGGCCAAACAAACGTAATGATTTTCATATATTAGGATTTATTACATATATTTATTTTCATATATTTTAAAACACAACTTTGAATGTCAAAAATGTTCTAGTTTATGTAGAAATAAACATTAATTTAGATATATAAAATGCTGCAAATTTATTCTTTATTGTTAGTTTATGTGAGCATTTGCATTTGCATTCATGTTCTCATTAAGTTGCCCAACTCTTCAATGTTAAGTAACATTATATCTGCTGTAAAATATCTATTTCAATTATTCACCATGAATTTAAACAATGCTTAAGTGTACACTTATTTTTAATTTCATTTCATTCGTACATCCTCTCAGTCTGAGAGATTTTAACACTAACAAAACTATATAAAGAATATTACATTTGGCACCAATGTTCCCTCCAAGTTGCACTCATAAAAGGCACAAAAATCTGTGCAGAAAACAGACTCAAACATGCGTGGGGAAAAAAGATGTCTTGAATAACTAAATGGATAGGCAACATTTCAACTGGAGTCCATCCACATTTCCACTGATTTTCAGTGTGGAAGAAAAGCTGTGTGCAATCTTGTGAAAAATACACAGCACAGATTATATAGGCAATTCATTAATTAGATATGACTCACATCCTAAAATAGAAATTCACACAAATTTAAAGCAGCACCAAATGGAATTGCAAAAACAATCACTGTTTTCAAACATACAAAGCCCACAGAGACCATGCATTATTGTTCTTGTTATGTTGTACAAAATTCAGGTAGTGATAGGCGTATTTAATAATTTAATAGTTATATCTAATCATTTAAAATAAATCAAACAATATATATATATATATATATATATATAAACAATATAGAATAGACTGTAACAATACATAATAGACTGTAATGCACAATGTTTATAATATATATTGCATTCTTTACATACTGTACAACATACTGCAGCAAAAGTATATATATATACAGTGGGTACGGAAAGTATTCAGACCCCCTTAAATTTTTTGTATATTTATACTGTATATTTTAGCCATTTTGTATTTGGATTTTGGAGATTTTTATTTTCAAAGTGTTTCTTTTCAAAGAACAGTGCACACTGCATGGGTCATTTGTGATGTTTCTGTTCAGCTGGCCAAAGGCTCTGCCTTGTAGAAAAATGTTCTGTTCAGCAGAACTGGACAAAAAGAATAAGAAGAAAATAAACTGTTTGGTGTAACAAAGTCTCTTTCATCAGTAACTTGTAAATCTGACAACAATGTGTGTGACAAATTATAAAGTGAATGTGGCAGTATTAACTAACTTCACAATATTTGACTTGTACCTCCTGAGAATGAGGCAAGAGAGATGATGTTTCTTTAATTACCTTAATGACCCTGAACTTTATTGAAAATACTGTAATTATGATCTTAGAATCAGAGTGTTTTCCCTCTCGCTAATGAAAACCAAAACGAAATGACAAGAAAACAGCAAGACAAGCCTGATTAATGTTATGGTGCAAAGCTCGGAAAGCGTTTACTTTCTTATTTATATTTTGAAAGATATAGTTCATGGCTTTATGCTTATGCTTCAATTCTTCTTCAGCCACACACCTCTATAATGTGATCCTAATGGATGCATTGACGGATTCCAGAGCCTTTTAGCTAAGCATTTTGCAAGGAAAAAAAAAATTGCTTGCTAAACAGTATCTGTGTTTGGTCAGCCTGACAAGTATGCACTATTAATGGACATCATGAGGTGACGCTAACGATAATGTACCAGTCGCTTCTGAGGAGAGAGAACATGGAAGTCAAGGGGCAAACGTGTATCACTGTCCCATCCGTGAATTATTCATCTCCTGTCTAAAGAATGACTTGTGTGGATAAGTTGAGCCTGTTTGAAATGATACCACACAAACTGTGGATAGAAAAGGCCCCTTTCTTGTCTGATATGAAATATTGATTGGGAATTATTGATCCATGGAACACACTTGAAATGCAGGGAAAGAGCAGCTTCTGAGAGCAGCTGAACAGGATCTTGAACATACAAACTGTTATTCAGAGAGCCAACGGTATGGCAGTGTATGAAACATTTAGAGAGAACAACTATGTTCAGAATAGCAAACTATTGCTGCAGTATGTTCTACAGTATGTATAGAATGCAATATAAAGTATAAAGAGTGTGCAAATTTTCTGTAAGCAATAAAAGTTCTAATTCATAAAAAATGACTTTTTTTGGCAAATGCAATGTAGTGCAATCTGAAAATTAATTGAAAATGTGATTATCTAATGAATCAAACACATCTTGTCAAGTCTGATGCCCAAACAAATGACTCTAATGAGTGTGTTCGTGTTAGTGAATCAAACACATGCAGTGTAACTGGTGTAGTCTGATTCTTAAACGGATGACTCTGAATTTGTTCTTGTTAGTGAATCAAACATATATAGCACAACGATGTATATAGTCTGATTCTCAAAGAAATGACTCTAATGAGTGTGTTCGTGTTAGTGAATCAAACACATGTATTGTAACCGGTGAAGTCTGATTCCCACACAAATGACTAATGAGTTTGTTCTTGTTAGGGAATCAAACATATATAGCACAACCATGTATAGACTGATTCTCAAACAAATGATTTGAATGAGTTGGTTCTTATTAGTGAATCAAACACCTAAAACACAGCCATGTATAGTCTGACTCCCACACAAATGAGTTGGTTCTTGTTGTGAATCAAACACATAGCGCAACCAATTTAGCTGAGATATGAACAAACAGTTTTTTGTTCAAATGATCAGTTAAAGATAAAGCTGTTTTTTCACTGCTGTTCATAGAATAATGAATGAAATATGATACTACTGTTTCACTTACTATTAAAAAATAGTAGGCAGTATATAATAGTGCATACTCTGCAGAATTCCATTCTGAAAATAACCATGGAGAATTAAGCAAAACAGATAAAGACATAACAAGACAGTGAGCGAGTAAGTGAAACCACTTCACACACAGACAAAGCTGCATTTGGGAAGACTCCCTGGTGTTGTCCATCATTGTGGGCATTGTGGGTAAAATTCCTGCAGTCTGTTTACTTGCTTGTCACCACTCCAAAAGCAAACAAATCTTCCTCCATTTATAGACAAGAGGCAGCATCTCTGAGTGTGCAGCGTAAGTATGCAAAGCCAGAAAAAGGGGCAGGGAGGACACAAAAGCTTTGCAGACAGGAAGTAAGAGAGGATGAAATGAAAAAAAAGGCTGACAGACTAAACCACACAAACCATCATGGAGCACTTAAAGAGCGCCAGTCTCTCCAGTGCCTCTTAGAGGGGGAAAAAAGCTAGGAATGGGGTGAGGGGGAGAGGGGAGGTGAGGCGTGAGATAAAAGAGAGAAGATATTTGCTCGGGGAGATGTGCAAGGCCATGTTTGTGGCTTGGGAATGTACGTTGCATGTACATCAGGTCCTCCTGGGCACCGCTGTGAGGGTCAGTGCTACTGTGATCTGAATGGGGCCATCAATATTTCAGGATGATGCCCGGTGGGAGGAGATGTGAATGATTTATAGGAGCTCTGCAGCTCTCAGGCTGAAACAATACCCACAGCCTAATCTCCCACCACACTTTGCTCTTTCTCTCCATTTTGCTTTTTTTTCTCTCTCACTAACATCCAGCGCTGCAGTGCCCCCCACCTCTGCTATGTCCCTGTTGTCATCTCTCTGTCTCTTGTTGCTTTCAAAGCAATATTTTCTTCATTTTCTACCGCTCTTCTATATCTTTCTCTCCCCATGTCCTATTCCAGGCCCTGCACCATGATGTTGACTTGCCTACAGTGCTGATTGGAGTTTTTCCAGCTTTATTTACAATACTCTTATACAGTTTAATTGTGCACAAATTGCAAAAATATATATTTTTTTCTGTCCCAGATTATACAACTGTAAGTAAGCTATTGATAAGAAGATTTCCTACAGAAACATTTAGGCTTGTAATGGTTTCAATACATTAATCCTCAAACAGTTCAACATGAGTTTCATGCCTGTCATATTTGTCTGTCATATGTAAATTCCTGCCCATTATTTGCTTGATCGAGTCATCTGAACCCTAAATGCCATGTGAATAATCACTCTGAACAACACTGATTTGCTGACAGCACCACAAAAGCAAACACAGTCCCAAACCCTTTGCTAGTGTTTATCAAAAACTGTGACATTGACAAGTAAAGAAGCAGACAAGGAAGAATATGTCAGTTTTACATTCTTAATAATAGAGTACATAAATAGTGTAAAAATGACCCAATATTTACTTATTTTTTGTCCATATGTTGGAAAAACAAAAAGTATATGAGGATCAAATGCTGATAAAAGGGTTCAAAATGACCTCTATGTATTTCTTTTGTACTCGTTATGCTATGTTTTGCCATAAATTTTGTATATGAGACCATGATCTGCACTCACAAAAATAGTATTCTTTTTAGCGCTTATTTTACATTAATCACCAATAGGACAACAGCACTTGCCATAAATTTTTGTCAATAATAATAATAATAATAATAATCAACATCATGAATGAACTGGCACTCCAACTCTATATATTACTCAACCTTTTTGGCTATTTTCATAATTCGTTTTTTTTTTTTTTAATGAATGAATGTTTCCCATAATCCATTAGAAAATGGGTGGGCAATGTGTCCAAACATTTGACTGGAACTGGTCTTATTCCCTCAAAAATGTATATTTCTTACATAAACTCATATTAGGCCAGCTATCATAAGGGTCTTGCATTCTAGGGGTGAGAAAAAAAATCCCCAAAAAACATCACTGGTAAAACATCACATTCGTTATTTATATGTTGCTTGCTGAATAATGCATTTTGTCAGGATACACTGATACTTTAGAATGTGTCTATGAAGAAATAATGGTGTAGTTACAGAATCTACCAGCAGGGGCTAACTACCCAAACTAACCAGCCAAATCCTAAACCTGGGTTATTCCAATAAAAGTCATTTTTAAGGATCATCTGAATGCAATACTCAATGTAATAGCAGAATATCTCCATTGTGATGCCGTAATTACAAAATTAATAAATATAAAAAATAATTCATAATAATTTTAAAGACTTCCAAATGAAGTTGTTTATGTTTGATGCAGTTTCGTTTTTATATATTTCCTGATTGAGGTTATGTTACAATCCCAAAGTATTGTGATGAATGAGACTCTTTATCAAATCATCTCCGAACGTTTGAGCAGTGAAGAATGACTTGTATTCATATGAAGCTGACAACATTACATCAATGCCACTTTCAATGACATCGGTACAAGCTACTTACAGCCTATTACAAAGCGCTGGATCCAATCAAGAGAGGCGTCTGTTTACAGAAAATGGATAATATGTGCTCACAAAGAGAATATTAATGTTGTCATTAGATGCCATAAAGAGCAAAAATGCAATTCTCTCATTATTTTTATGCCTCATATTCTCTCGATATCGCTCACTCACCGTTGCTCCGAATACATTTTGATGATTGAAAAGCCACGACAGGCTGTTGCGAGACTGAAGTCGGAATCATTATGTATTCACATGAGCTCTGTCTCTGTGCAAATACCTTGACAGTGTATCGTCAGGGGGAAGGAGCGAAAGTCACTAGGAGGCCAGACCTCGTCCCTGGAGCAAAATACATCAGCGCACCAGGAGTTTTATCCAAAGCTGCGATGACAATGCTGTCCCTGCCTGCCTTTATAAATGGCTGATTCCCAAAGCATTTTAATGGCGTAATCTTCCCCTCATCTTGTCAACTTAATGGCGCCTGCCTGTTTACTGTAAGCGAGATGCATGATGTGTGAGGTGCGAACTGGCAGCCGTCACCGGCCTGATGGAGATGGACATACAAGCTCACAAAGAGCCACAGACGCTGTCACTTAAAGCACGGGAGGGGGAACGCAGACTACGGTCATATTCATAACTCTCTAATGCCACATTTTATCGCTCATAAAGCTCAGCAATATACATTAGGTTCATTTATTCTTGGCCGACCGAGGAATAGTGGTCCCGTGTGACGTTTACATTTCAAGTAATTGTTGAAAAATGGCAGAGAGAGCCCTCCTTTAATATTTTACAGAAAAAAAACCAGCAGGCATTCTCCAGTGATGGATTGATGTAAATGTGAGAAAGATCAGCGCTTTGAAACAGGGAGAATCAATTGTGTTTCTAAGTGACCAACTGAAGACTGAACAGAGGCAGAAATATTCAGGCATCAGCAAGAGGTGGACTCCCTGGAGGTAGAACGTTACTGACTCCAGAAAAGGCCGGATATTGCCATAAAGATGAATATTTCATTGATGAGTCAGAGGGAAAGCGCCATTATACTTCTCTTACTGAGCTCTGCTCATAATTGTCAAGCCTTTAGGAAGTTAGAACTTAGGGGGGTCAAAACTATTTCTCATTTTCTGTTTCAAAATCAGACTAAATAATTAAATTGGTCCCACTTTATATTAGGTGGCCTTAACTACTATGTAATTACATTGAAATAAATCATTTGATACAATGCACTTATTTTATACATACATGTTTTTACATTGTACTTATATTTTAAAATAAATGCCTGCATAAACTTACCCTTACCACTAAACCTGTCCCTAACCTTACCCGAATCCCACATCAATAGCAGTAAAAGTGATTTGCAATACAATATGAACACGATAAGTACACTGTACTTATTTTTTTTGATGCAAGTACATTATTTTTATTCTTACTGCTACAACTAATAATACTTTTGTTAGTGTTTTCAAACGTTTAAATATGTGTATATATTTTCACTTGGTGGTAAATTGACTTGTGATGTTGTCATGGTTACCTCCTCAGGTGTTCAGTGATACAGAAGTCATGTTCACCTGGGAAGGTAACCATAGCAACCATTACTGAAGTACTTTTCACTATAGGATCCGTTTCTGTTTGTACTATGACCTTTTTCACAAATATGTCACATAAAAATGAATCCACTATACAAAGACACTACCATTCAAAGCTTGTGGTCAGTAACTTAACCCTTGTATGGTAGTATGTGTATGTGTGTTTATATGTGTGTGTGTGTGTGTGAGAGAGAGAGAGAGAGAGTCTGTAAGAGTGTGAGTGTAAGTGTGAGTTTTGTGTTTCTGCCCCTGTCATTCTCGCAAAAGGTTGTAGCACTTTAATTCATAAATGTGATCTAACAAAGGTAAAGGGCAAATTTTGACCATATATGCTGTTTATATTGCTTGTAATTGGGATGAAGTAAACATCTGTTGAGTATTTTAACATATAATGTTTTATTGTGTTGAATTAAAAATCCAAAACTGCAGCGGGTCCACCAGACCCACAAACACTGGCTGAGTAACAAAAATATGCAACCACACAAAGGGTTAAATTAATACTTTATTCAGCAAGGACACATAAAAACTGACCGTAAAGATCTTTCTAATGTGTAAGGATATTTTAAAAATAAATATTGTTTAAAAATATTAAGCAGCACAAAAATGATAGTAATAAGAAATTTTTCTTGAGCAACAAATCAGTATATTAGAATGTTTTTTGAAGGATCTTGTGACACTGTGTCACAGTCTTCAGCGGGTGTGCCCATGATGGCCACCAGATGACACTGTGTTCTGAGCACATGGCTTGTGTTGTGTTTGCTTGTTGCCATGTGCTCTCTCCTGTCTATTGTCTTGCCCCGCCCATCTTGTTACCTCATTATTGTTTAAGTTGCTCCACCTGTGTCTCCCTCGCTAGCCTCCTCATTTGGTTTCCTGTTTATTCTCCTGGTGTCTGTAATCCTGTGCTGATCCGTCGTTTTTCATTGTGTGTTATGTCTGCATGTAGTGCAGTTTCTAGCCTGCCTGTCTGTTTTTCCCCCTCAGGGTTGTTTTAGTTTGTTTTTGTTTCATTTTATTATTACAAGAAAGAACCATTCATCCTGCACTTGAGTCCTCGCTTCATCTCTCCACACGCACCGTGACACACTGAAGACTAATGCTGAAAATTCAGTTTTGCATCGCAGGAATACATTTAGATTTTATAAACGGAGCAATTCAAAGAGGGTATTCACACCATTGGTGCTTGGGCCCTAAAAAAATTGAAAACAGTTGTTTTAAATTGTAATAATATTTCACAATATTACTGTTTGTACTGTATTTTCAAATAAATGCACCCTTAAACGTTAAAAGTTACCATAGTTTAAAAACTAGTAATATATACATTAATACATATTAAAAACACAACAATGAACACATTCTCACCTGTGAAATGTTATCTAGTTTCTTTGGGAATTCAAATTCTATCTATACATTTTCATGGTTGTGACACCCCAAAAATCTTTCCTTTAAAAAGTCATTGTATAATTTACACCGCTAATGGGTTTTTCAGAACAAGAATTAAAAGAAAGATCGAAGCGTATTGCAGACTACACCATAAGCAAAAAGAACATACATGCTTTAGATACAATAGATACAAAGATACAATTGACCTTAATGGAACATTTTTTTTTCTACTGGACTGGAGTGTAAAGTGCTGGACTGTACACAGGATAGTAATGGCATCCACCACTATTTTTCACCCAACATCCATCAGAGCACTTGATCAGCAAACCACATGTACCTTTTGCTGTTACTCTTGGTTCCTTGGTTATGAAGCATTAAAGTGAGTCACAATGTACTGCCATTGTATTGATTTCACCCAGTTGGATATTCATTGAATTATCTGCTTTTGTGATCCACAGGAAAGAGTTTCGGAGCGACATGAGGGTGAGTAAATGACTAAATTATCATTTTTGGATGAACTATCCCTTTAAGATCAAAACATCAGAATCACCTAGAGAAGTTTTGAAACTTAGAGGTGTGTGAGAGGTCAACACTTTTTTATGGGATTTTAATAGCCTCACCACATAGCAAATCTGTGCCTAGTAAATCACTTTTAACTACTGTCTGCAGTCTTGTATGGAGGATATTAAAATCTTTTTTGCAAACCACAGCTTTTTGTTCTCTGTTCTTGCTCCAGAAATGTTACTGTTCACTGGTTGGTGTGCTGAAATTGAACCTCATTAGAGCTAAATACCCCTTAAACCTGTGAAAGGACACTCCACCATCCATTCTCCCGGCTGTGAGCTCCCTATGGAGCGAAAACACACAGCCTATAATGTATTTAATATAAGAGCAAGCAGGAACATAAATCACAGGCAGGATTGTATTGAGTAGATGACAATGGCTTACATACGGTATGTGTGTGCTGGTGTTTATTAGCGTATTGAGAGCGCAGATAGGTGCCTTTCTGTGGTTAATGAGGCCCTCATGTGTAAGAATTCAGATTGGCTTCCTTTTAAATGCCCCACCCGCTCCCCAACACTTTCAGATGGCTGTATTGGGGACTGGCTGAGAGAGAGACTTATGCCATATGGTTCAATGAAGTTTCTCCTGCATGCTCTTCCTATGGAGAAGAAGTCATTTATTCTCTATAATGAGGCAGATAGTGAGGTTAGTACCAACTAACTGTAGAGTCGGCATCTGCTCTTTGCACTCTATGCCAGCACACCCAACACAGTCTAATATGCATAAAGAGCTTTAGTTCATCCAAAAATGAAAATTCTGTCATCATTTACTCACCCTCATGTCGTTCCAAACCTGTCTAAGTTACTTCTTCTACAAAACTGAAGAAAAAAAAGTTGAAAATACATTAGTAATGGTAAGTGAACATCCCAGTGCCGCGCCATGCTGTAGAAAGCGGTGAATATTTGCAGTACGCACAACAGAAATGTCAGTGGTGAAAACAGCAGTTAAGAAAGCATCTGAACATAGTGATGTAGATATGTTTGCACAAGCTTCATTCAAGTAAAGTCACATCATATCTATTTATATAGCACTTTATATAATAGCTTGGTTTAAAGTAAGCAGCTTTGCAATATTAAACATGAAAACGTGTCAGGTTTGTGTTCAATTAGAATTACAACTTCAGTTTTTATTGTAAAACAAGCGTTTCTAGACAGTTCACTCAGTGGGGTGTAAGTAGATCATACGAAAAAGTACAAATGAGAAACATACAAATGTAAAATATGCAAATTGCCATGAGAGTGTTTTGCATAATATCTATTTGGTCTCTAGAAATACGGAAATTAAAGAATATATAACATTTTGCTGAGCTTTACCTAAACTGTTTTACCTGAACAGTAAACCACACACAAAAACTAAGTTCTGTCCTTTTATTAGCATTGTTTGTTCACCTGGTAATGTTAGTATGCCTAATGTTGTTACTCTATTCTATATTAATGAAGAATGCTGGAGCAATGCTAACGACCGAGAGAAAAAAAAAAAAAACAACTGGAGCAATTATCTACTTTTGAAATTTTGAATTCTGTGAGAACTATTTCTTTTATACAGGCTAAAACCATGGTAATTCTCCCAACAATGAGGTAGTCGTGGAAGAAAACTTTTTTCCCATTGTTTTGTGAAGAGTATGTTATGTTTATTATTCATGGTAATCTAGCTGTCATTCAGTCATGATCATTCTTAGACGCAGTGAGTTTTCAGAAGTGTTTATATGCAGATGTAGGATTAAACCTTGGATGATGATGAGGCTGTTTACTGCCAAGTTCCAGCTGCTGTTTGCTCCTAATGAGAAGTGGCATATGTGGGATGTAATGTACTACATAAATCTCTCCCCGTTGCACCAAAGGCACCTTTAGGTAATTTATTTAATTCTACTTTTTTGTCCAAGTTTTAGGGAAACTTTTACCTCCATGCACTTCTTCATAGAGGTGCAGTCTGTCAGGATTTAGCCAGAAATCTCTAATCTCCTGACGAGCTCTCATGGAGAACCCGAGGTTACTTTAGGGGATTAAGTGCTTGATGTAGCAGTGTACAGTATATCTATGGACTGGCCCGTGGCCCTTATGGATAATCTCTCTCTTACCTATCCGATATGGGGCTTGTGCCGAGGGTTGCATTGTCCTAACATGTCCAAAGACAGCTTATAGTCCAGCATATTGTCCACTGAGATAGAGAAGACCCAACACATTTTTAAAGCAAATTGATCTTGCTAAATGTGCGTAGGTGTACATTAAAGGGGTGGTTGATTGCGATTTCACTTTTTTAATGCTAGTTAGTGTGTAATGTTGCTGTTTGATCATAAACAATATCTGCAAAGTTACGAAGCTGAAAGTTCAATGCAAACGGAGATATCGTAAGCAATATAGACGACGTCATTGTTTACAATACAGCCGGAGCACACGCCACTATGTTGAGGGGCGGGATGCTTAGACGCGCGCTAGATGCGGTTTAGCCAATCACAACACACTGGGCCAGCTAATCAATCAGAGCCCATCGTGTATTTCTGAGGGAGGGGCTTCATAAAAGCAGGAAATGATCAGTGCATTCAGAGGAGAAGGGACAGAGAGGTGTGGAATAAAGGTAAATTATGTGAAAAATAATGCGTTTTTTAACAAACGAAGCATTAACACATGTTAGACTGCACCCCATAAACACAATCAAGCCTATAAAAAAAACAGTCAACCACCCCTTTAATATTATTTATTACCACACTGTAATAATGTTTTTATTAGCTAACCCAAAAATGCATAAAAACACTATTTCAATTTTTCAAACTTGCCATTCCTTTTTAATTAATTGTGAAATTTATTAGCAATTGTGAATTCTTTCAGTTTTCTGTAGTCAATTTGTTATTATTATTATTATTACATTTAATAGTATTTTCTTGACTTAATCACTATATTATGACTGAATCAACCTGACAAAATTGAAATATTAGAAAAATTAATTTACTGCATTGCAGCTCACGTGCAATTTTTCTCAGTTTCAGATTTCTGCCAGATCTTTCATATAACCTATTGTTGTCAAGTTCAGTTATTCAAATGAAATAAGATTTTTACTTGTATGAAGATCATTTATGTTACTGCATGAAACGCAGATTTGCGTTTGCAACATGGTGTAATTTCCTGTCTTCTATACACTGTAAAAAATGTCAGACCTCCCCAACTCAAAATTTTCTAGTGACTGATTACATCTAAATTTTCCCAGTGGCCCAATTTAATTTCTGCTAACTGAATTTTATCAATTGTGGCAACAGTCTGTTAACATTGGCTCAATGAGAAATAATATGTTGAGCCAACTGGGAAAAAAGAAGTCTACCAAACCATGTTATTGGCCCAATTAAATATTTTAAATAGTAGTAGAATACATTATTTGTTTTACCTAATTAAAAATGTATATTGTTAAATGTATATTGCTAAAGCAGCCTTAGTGAATTGTTTATTCCGTTGTCCCAAAAGAAAAGGAACAAAATATTAAATGATGATACACTAAACACTGCCACATTTTAATACTTTGAATGAAATATACAACAATATTGTGAAAATCCCTTAAAATTATAAATACATTGAAATTTTCTACACAGTATACCTTACAAAATCATGCATTTTAATTCTCATAAGATACACAAAGCTGATGCATTGCACCTTATACATTAATACATTCACAAACATGCAAAAAATGTCAAACACCATAAAATAATAATAATTTAATTATAATAATTTAATTAAAAATGGTAATAATTTATCTGAGGTTACTTCAAGCAGTGTTTAGCTTAATGTCACTGAACATTACCATTCTCACAAAAGGTACTCTGAGCTCATGAAACTGCATCTTAAAGGGGTCATATGATGCATATGATTTTTCCTTTCTCTTTGGAGTGTTACAAGCTCTTGGTGCATAAAGAAGATCTGTAAAGTTGCAAAGACTAAAGTCTCAAATCCAAAGAGATATTCTTTATAAAAGTTAAGAGTCAACCACGCCTACCTAAAACGGCACGATGTGGGAAGATTTGTATAACGCCGCCCAAATGTTCACGCAAAGAAAGAAGGCGTAACTTTTATTCTCGCCGAGTGTTTAGAGTAATTTCACATGAACTCTACCATTCTCACAAGAGGTACTTTGAGCTCATGAAACTGCATCTTACACTTCAAATGTTTGCCAAAAAACACTCATAAGAGGTACTTTGAGGTTAAAATCCTGTCATTAATTACCCTCATGTGTAACACCCCTGTGGACTGTTTGTTGTGGTTTCTTCCCCTTTTGTTGGTTTAGCCCGTATAATCATTAGTTACTTACCCTCATTGTGCTCACCTGTCTGCCACTGATTACCCACCCTATATTAGTTCCTGTCTGTCTCAGCTTTGGTTGTCGGTTATTGTGAATGTTACCCCGAGTGTGTGTGTCTCAACTTCCTGAATCTGCCTTGTTGTGTCTACATTACATATCTTTATTGGAATCCTTGTCGTCCTCGTCATCCTGCCTGCCTGCACACACCGTGACCGTGACATCCCCTCGTTTTTTTTCCCAAGTTTTTGTCAGTTTTTATTGTTTTTTTTTTATGGATTACCCCGCCTTCGAGATCCTCCTGCTGGAGCAGGGGGAATGCTCTCTTGAGGACCACACAAATGACTTTCTGTCCCTAGCCCACCTCACGCACTACCCGGACAACTGCCTCTGTACCTTCTATAGAGTTGGACTTAACGCCACCACACGAGCGCAGTTGTCTGGGGATGGTCCTCGAGAGAGCCTCGCCACCTTCATCGAGTGGGTGCTGGTGTCCTGCAAGTCCCATCAGACCGTGGACAGCGCAGACAACAACACCAGCCCCACTCAGGACCCTGAGCCCAGCCCACCATCTCCCCGCAGTACGGAGCATGAACCTGAGCCCACCAATGATGAAGAGCCATGTCCCGCCGCGATCCACGAGCCACGAGCGAAGCCCAGCGGCTGAGAGGAGGATCGCCTCGGATATGGAGCCCAACACGTCAGACCAGCTGCGAGAGCCGGTGACCGTGCCCACCACGGGGGAGCAAGCCGTGGACGGTGTGAGCGCGGAAAGGAGCTCCGCCCCCTGCATCATGGCTGAGGGTGA
>NW_015539970.1:424320-426177 GCF_001515605.1 Sinocyclocheilus anshuiensis
CCATGGCCTCCCGAATCTCCGCCTCGGGCTCCTCCACCACCTGCTCCGCCGCCGTTGGACGATCCTCCTCCTAGTCCCCCTCCGCCCCTCCCTCTGTTTCTACGGTGCGAGGACGCACCTTCCGGGAGGGGGGAGTAATGTAACACCCCTGTGGACTGTTTGTTGTGGTTTCTTCCCCTTTTGTTGGTTTAGCCCGTATAATCATTAGTTAATTACCCTCATTGTGCTCACCTGTCTGCCACTGATTACCCACCCTATATTAGTTCCTGTCTGTCTCAGCTTTGGTTGTCAGTTATTGTGAATGTTATCCCAAGTGTGTCTCATCTACCCAAATCTGCCTTGTTGTCTCTACATTAAATATCCTTATTTGAATCAAGTGATTCCGAGCGGTGCGTCTGCAGCATCACAGCAATTGTTTCCGCACCGAGTCTATTTTTGCTGTACTGCACACGCTGAATTAAAGTTACAGGGCATTGCTCACGTTAAAAAATGTACATGGATTGATACGAAATGTATTAATTGCGTCATAAATGCATATAGGCTAATTAAAGTACTTTTAGCTATAGGGGTAAAGCAAGGAAAAGTACCCTAGACTTTCAGATAAACATTGTAACCGATGGCACTCGTGGAGTTAGAAAAAGTTATTTTTATGACCAGCAGGGTTACTTGTAATGTAAATGCAAAAAATAAAATAAATAAATAAATAAATAAAAAAGGCACGAGACGGCTGTTTCTGTCAATGGTAAGTTTTAATTTAAAATTGTGATAGCCTACTACCTTTTAACGTAAGAAAAGTTGACTGTAGGCTGTGTTTACATGTTTTGCCACTTGCTTGAGCATATTAATATATAAACTTAATATATAAAAATAAGTACAGAAGTAAAATGCATTTAATAATATTGCGCTTAAACATGAATGTCTATGAAAGATAGTATTACTGTGTGAAAAGATAATCACTTTAAAATCTAGTAACAACGTTCAAATTTGAAATCAAAATAGGCTAATGGTGGTATTAGCCACAGATCATAGCGCACTGAGCACACTAAATAAAGCACACTGAGCCCGTGCTGCTTCTGCACCGCATAGGCTACGAACCGCACACGGACTGCACTGCAAACGGATCCTCGCTTAATTTCGTTCACTCTTTGCTGATATAATACAGCACTCAACTGCCATGCATGCACTATAGGGATTTAAAGGGGGCATAATACACACAGTTTCACCCAATCTCATGTTAATCTTGAGTACCTATAGAGTAGTACTGCATCCTTCATATCTCCAAAAAGTCTTTAGTTTGATCATATTTATAAACGAAAGATAGAGCTTTACGATTCTCTCCGGAAAAAGCCGAGCTCCTGGAGGCGTGCCGTGGGCGGAGCTAAAGAGTGACGAGCACTTTTGCGCCGAATGCCAGCAAAACAGACATTTCATGCAGTTACACTTACCGTCTGCAGTTCTGAATCATGACCGGGATCTTTTATAGCTGGGACCGCTCCATCTTTCAGTATTAAACGATGTGCAAATCCAACATCGAACTGGGCCTTGTTTATAAAATGTTCGTCAACAAACACACTTGGAAACTCCATTGCTGCCCCGGAAAAACAAACTGTATCCACTGTTTACATAACGCTGGGTTCTTTAGGAAGCTGAACAAAGTTATCTTTCCCTTACAACCAAAAACACACTTCTTTGGAGACATTCTTCCCGAGCTAGTCCCGTGCAGCGCTGCCGCCGGATGAAGCGCGTTGATGGGCGCGCTCTCGCTCTTGCTCTGGTCGATGCGTGCGCGGGCGCGTTCTTCCGGGTGAAATGCCCATGTAAGGAGTTCCACCCTCGTCTACGTCATGAAGAGCCACG
>NW_015539970.1:426727-465665 GCF_001515605.1 Sinocyclocheilus anshuiensis
TAGTCCCGTGCAGCGCTGCCGCCGGATGAAGCGCGTTGATGGGCGCGCTCTCGCTCTTGCTCTGGTCGATGCGTGCGCGGGCGCGTTCTTCCGGGTGAAATGCCCATGTAAGGAGTTCCACCCTCGTCTACGTCATGAAGAGCCACGCTCGAAAAAAACTCTCCGAAACTTGTATGAACCCGGAAGTATGATTTTTGGCACAGAAATACTCCGTCATACGTCCAAATTGTTTTTTGAAACTTTGTCCGACATCCCGTGGTAACTAGGGTTTACACAAGCTTCAGTCTGGATCCAGAACACCTGAGAAGAGATGATGCCAACCCCTCAGAGGACCTCAGATGATGCCAACCCTGAAACAACATACAGAACTACCACATTTTGCTATAAGTTTGATTGCATCATATAATAATTGCTGTTAATAGTGTTCATCGTCTGTTTTATTACGTCTTAAATTGATTTTTCCGTACTGCTGGTTCGTCTGGTCAGAGGAGAACTGGCCCCCCGACTGAGCCTGGTTTCTCCCAAGGTTTTTTCTCCATTCTGTCACCGATGGAGTTTTGTTTCCTTGCCGCTGTCGCCTCTGGCTTGCTTAGTTGGGGACACTTCATTTCCAGCGATACCGTTGACTTGATTGCAAAGATACTATTTAAACTGAGCTGGATGTTGACATCACTGAATTCAATGATGAACTGTCTTTAACTGAAAAATTTGTGTTTACTATTGTCATTTTGCATTATTGACACACTATTTTCCTAATTAATGCTGTTCAGTTGCTTTGACACAATCTGTATTGTTAAAAGCGCTATATAAATAAAGGTGAACTGACCTGACCTTAGCATGAGAATCCAACTCTTTAACAGTGTAAACAACTCTGAATGCATGAAACAGCATTGTAGCCCCCGTTCAAGAATCAGAGAAGACATCAGCGATTTCGGAGTCGACACCGAGAGTCGATTCCAATGCTGGAGTCGACTCCGACTCTAGGGCTATTCAGAGTCGAGGAATGTTGCTCAGAGACGCCGAACAGTGCTCTGGTGGCTGTGTTTGGAATGATTTTTGTTGGCGAAATAGAGCAAAAACAGGCAATACTGTGTCTAAAACGCAAGTTCCTTTAATATTAACTTCTTGTTTATTGAACTGTAGTAAAGACTGAATAATGCAGTGAAAAAAACGCACTGTAAATGCGCACGCGCACTAGTCTAATCTTCATCACGTAACATTAATGTATTCGTGCACCCTGTAAGTTAAGCGTGGTTTGTTTGGTTTTTGCAATATACAGAATAATGTCAAATCCCACATCGTTAAAACAACAATTACAATATTATCACAGATGACATCGCACACCCCTACCGAGAGATCGGTATGGGCTAAACTAGGTTATAAACTTGCAACATCTGTGGCATTGTGCTGTGTGATAAAACTGCACATTTTGGAGTGGCCTTTTGTTGTGGCCAGCCTAAGGCACACCTGTGCAGTAATCGTGCTATCTAGTCAGCATCTTGATGTGCCGCACCTGTGGGGTGGATGGATTGTCTTGGCGAGGGAGAGGTGCTCACTGGCACGGATTTGGATAGATTTGTGAACAGTATTTGAGAGAGGTGGGCCTTTTGTGTACATAGAAAAGGTCTTGGATCTTTGAGTTCAGCTCATGACGGGTGGGGGCAGGAACAAAAGTGTTTCGTTTGTAGTTTTGTTCAGTGTACATTAACTGACAGTCACCACTGATAAGCTACCACTAAATATTGTAGAAACTTAATTTGCTGTAAAGCTGCTTTGCAACGATTTGTATCGTGAAAAGCGCTATACAAATAAACTTGAATTGAATTGAATTGAATTGAATTGAATTGAATTGAATTGAATAAACGCCAACATGACACCAGTAAATGCGTGAATTCACTGTTATTCTGCAAAATACAATGTAGTACGTGAAACATGTACTTAATAAATACAAAACTCGGTATACTCACCATAACTTTAATGATAGAAAATCTGTCTGTAAATGATGTCCTGTCGCCCTTCAGTATCGGCTTTGATCTCTCGCTCTCTCGCTCTCCCGCGCACAGGAATTTGAATTTATGACACACCAACGGTTTCTCAGGCGCATGCGTACACACGTTTTTTGCTGCAAAGCTTGTTCGGCTAACACAGATTTTTCACTTCTGCTTGATAGATTGGCTGAGCACAATTGAATATGTTCAGTGAATGTATATTTTTAATTTTAACTTCAGACCTTTAGCTAAAATTACTACAATGCATTTTTTTGTTTGGGGATAATTATTGGGAAGCGATTTGTTGAGTCAATATTTATTTGTCAGTTCCCACAATTTTTCAAAATGTAAATTTTGTACACATAAAAGTATTACTGATTACTGTCAGGCTCCATAAATGATAAAACAACATAAACGTTGTCAATTTTACCAGTCTACTTATAAAGACATAAAAGTGAATGCTTTGGTATGAGGAACAGACTGAAATTTTCACTTAACCATAATCTTTTCCTCTGCCATAGCAATCAAATCTAATTTGCACTCACACTTAAAGCACTTTAAATCTTTTGTTAAGCATGGTCAGTGTCTTTACTGTTCCTTTTAGCAATTTAATGCATTCTTGTAGAATAAAAGTCTTAATTTCTTTTAAAAAAGTCTCAAAATCCAAAACTTAAAATATGCACATATAAATATCACAGCAGTGATGTTCCTATATGAGACTGTCCTGGGAAATATAATATGCCAAAAGCAAGAAAGGTGTTTTTTAACACTCCAACTTTATGTGAGGTGTATTTTCCATACGACATAGTACAGTATATCACATTTCACAGCCGTTTCAATGGAGAGTTATCACACAATAGCCATGCAGCGCACAGAATAAAATGGGACATATACATCAGCGAGAGCAGCCAACAGAAAGCGAGAGAGTGAAACAGCACACATTAGCTCTGTTAGTGTCGTATCTAGCTCCTATCCCCCACAAGTCTTCACACTGTGCCACAGTCTCAGAAAACACAATTAATCAGCAGGGGGTTTAATTACGGGTGACAACACCGGCAATAAATCACTAAGTCGCACTACGTCTGTTTTTACTATAGATTATCATATCTCTCACGGGAGGAGCGGCTGTGTTTGATGGGGGTGTGTGGGCTCGTACGTGTTTTGGTAATGCTTACAAAGGTTGCAGGTGACACAAATGATCTCCAGCAGCAAGCACCTGTGAGATGCATTCACAGCGTGCGGTAGGCGCTAAGCATTAGCCCAGCAGTGCCAGGGATCTGGAAGCTTCGAAGCCTGCTGTAAATGTGTTATTGGCCACAAATGTGTTTAAGTTGTGTTTGAAGCTTTCTGGAGTGCCCTTGAACAAACATGAGCTGCACTGAAAGAATCGTCTGACTTCTCATGCCAGGCAGAGGAAGGGGCGATTTATTATAAATAAATAACTATAGCAAAAAATAAATCCTTTTAATAAAATGTATCAACATTTCTCACAGTTTGGTTTTGATGAGTATAAGAAGTTTTAAGTTGAGAGGCTGAGAAATTGAACATTAATGCTGGCGCCACGCTGAGAGCCAAAAGGTCATTGAGAAGGAAGAACGAAGACAGAATCTGAAATGAGCTGATTTGGTATAAATGAGGAAACGTGCTGGGATCAGTAATTAATACCAGTTGGTCATTTTTACTGATGTATTGTGGGCCAATATCAACCTGCTCCATGTAATGTAAAAGAGTATTTATTTGTTAAAAGTTCTATTGATTTCTTTATGTGCAAATTTATTTTAATGAGGTAAAAAATGACTGCGTTCACCTTTAAAGTGTTCTTTGACTGTCAGCCTCTAAACAACTAAATAAATATGCCTGGGGCAAGAGGAACTAACAAGTGGGGTAAGCTGAGTCAGTAGACATGAAACCACTCAAAAGTTTGAAAGCAGTGTCTTATGTTCACTGCATTTCAATCATGATAACTCTCGGAACATTTTAGCATGGTGATGGATATGAGTTTCATGACTGAACTATATATTTAGTTGATCAAAAAATGCAGTTAAAATAAGTAATATTGCCAAATATTATTCTAACTAATTTAAGACAACTGTTTTCTATTGTAATATTTTTTTTTTAATATAATTTCTTCTTGTGATGCAAAGCTGAATTTTCAGCATAATTACTTCAGTCTTCAGTGTCACATGATCCTTCAGAAATCATTCTAATATGCTGATTTGCTGCTCAAGACACATTTCTTATTATTATCAATGTGGAAAATAGTTTATTTCAGATTTTTTCTTCTTCTTAAAAAGCATTTAAAAGAACATCTCTGTAAAAGAACAGCATTTATTTTAAACTTTTGTAACATTATCAATGCCATTACTGTCATGACCCCAAACATTTTAAAGGAATCACATATTCGCTCTACCTATTTATCAGTTTGAAGATCTTTTAAAAGGAAACCTAAGATGACAGTCAAAACCTGAAGCAATGTGTGAAACTCTTCTAATGGTCAAAAACAATTGAGAAGATGTCCTATTTTTTGTTATTTTGATATTTTTGTTAATTCTATATTATTTTGTCAGCTTATTCTTTGTCACATGCTTTATTTGGTATATGGCTGTCTAGACACACTGTGTGGCTCATCTTGCTCTGTGACTAATTTTATCCCTATCATGGTCTACTGTAGGCTACTACTGTACTAGGTGCTTGACACATGCACAAAAATCTCTTTTGTGTTTATGTGCAACAGTGCTGGCCCCATTTGGTAAATTCAATCACTTGGAAAGTGGAAAATGTCAGAAAGGCACAAATAATGCATCATGCTGGCTGTGCTCCCACTAAAGAATGCTGAGCCAGGACGGAATACTAACGTGAACACGCTCTGTGTTTTGTTTTGGCAACCTTCAAGCCTCCACAGGGTATCTAGCCTTGACTGCTGTGATGAAGATCTTTTTCTCCATCCCTGGTCTCCTTTCCTTCCAATGTACCTGTTTTTTTTCTTAGAATTTGTCCCTTTTCTTTTTATTTTGCACTCACTGTCTCTTTAGCTTTGTTTTTTTCCCTTCACAAATACTCCCTGTTTCTCTGTCCCTCTGATACTGAGATATTTACAATGACGGCAATGTTTAGTCAACGCAGAGAAAGCACATGAATTTTACATGGCCCTTGTTCAATTCCAACAACTTGTCCCAGAAGACTGTGCAATTTCATTTCAAAATGGTCAAATGCAAAAGCCTTTGGGCAACAGCTTATGCAGGACAATTTGGGATCTATTTTGCAGTTGTGACAAGACTTTAAAGATGGGGAAAAACGGTTTAATTTAAGCTCTGGGTGAAAAACATACGCTTCAATCAAAAGAAAAAAAGAGAGAGAGAGAGAGCACAGCCGATGTGGGGTATACAGCGAGGGTTTTTTTTACAGGTAATGGGAATGTGATCCGTTTCGTGGTCTTTAGTGTGTCTGAGCCACATTTATCCTGTGTTCTGACCTCAGGGATGAAATAATATGTTGTGATGCTCTGGCGTAGACTGCCAGCTGTATCATGCATAGACTGAATGAACAGGACACACAGGGATTATGTTCAAATCTGCCAGTGTATTGATACACACCTTCCTCAAAGCTTAAAAGATTTATGGTGAGATAGAGGTGTATATTTTTTCACCAAAATATTTTGACTCTATTACACACTGTATTAAAGAGGTTAGATCACTGAAAAAGTGAAATACAATTCTGTCATCATTTACTTACTTTCATGTCAGTATGACTTTCTTTTAACTGCATGTATTCAGATAAGACTTGTTATGCAAGGTCTAATAATAATACCAAACACTGTTGGGTCGACGTAATCAATGGTGACACGCCAGGTTAGACTATGACAAAATTTCAATCAAGGCTCATTGGAAAACCATGCTTCTACCTAAAGTTTTGCAAAACTCCTATACATGTATCTATACACACATTTCAATAGCGGTTTCAGCTGAAATAACAGTAAAACACCAACAACTTGTATACTCTTTTTACACAAATTATAATCAAAGGGGCAGTTTAATGATTAATAAAGATTTTTCCCCCACTATTTCTGGCAAAATACTATGTTTTGGCCTCAAAACACTTATTGCATCATGTGTTTGCGGCTCCATATGCATTAACTTTCTGGCTTCATAAACTTGCTCAGCAGCTCATCCTGTAAAACACGAGTCATGAGCTCAAAAAAGAGCCCAAAGACTTGTGTAAGGAAGCTGAAATGGCATGGTTTCTTCAGCAAATTTGATTTTATCTCAAGATTGCCTTTGTTAACACTTTCGATTAGCTTTATAGTTTAGTGTAGGTGATATGTTATTTTCAAACACTAAAGAGCATTAACCTTTTAATGCCACTCACTAGACATTTCAACTGCTGTGATACATAAAACAACCAATGTAATGTAATGTTGTTACATTTAGGTTCATCCTTGTCTTCAGTGGCACTCACTGGACAATTAACTTTAAAAGTGCAGCAAAAAAAACCAAAAACATATCAATTAAATCATGTTTCTTTTTTCCCCCTAAATAACTTTTTCTATTTTGTTTTACTGAAAAACATACAAAATCAGAATATCGAACCTTATAGAATCACAAAACTTACCATGTTTAATTAATTTAATATATCACACTTCCAATGTCGGTTAAGGAAACAGCATTGTCAAAATTACAGCAGATACCAGACAAAATGGGTGCCTTTGAATATTGTGTTGGACAATGGGGGGCCTTTAGGTAAAAAAAAAGGTTCAGAACCACTGCTTTAAACACATTTTAGATGCTATCACAAAGCTTCAAAGAAGCAGAATATAGTGAGGATAGTGGTTTGGACTACTTTTATGATAGTTTTGGAGGTTGAACTGCTGGAAAGGAGCTGTGTTCCATGGAACCAATGACATCATTTGGGTTTAAAACCACATGAGGGTGAGTAAATGATGACAGAATTTTCATTTGAGTGTGAACTATCCCTTTAATGATGAAACCGGGTCAGCCAAGCTTCCTCACCTCTCAGCACAGTGATATTGCCCCCCACACACATGGAGCTCAATACAGCTCTGCGCATCCCAGAGCTATTAAACCCTGACAGAACACAACACTGTATGCTGTCCATCTTCACCGTACAGGAAGAACTCATGGGGCTGGTTCAGAGAGATGAGCGGGCCAGAGTTTTAATAGCTCTCCATGCCAAACCCTGGGCGTCTACCACTGAGAGAAGCAGTCAATTTGTATTGATTGACCCAGGGTAATGGCTGGGGAAACAGGAAAACATGAGGACGCTTTGAATCGCACACCCACAAGCACTTTATCAGGAGCCCCGAGTCTAATATGTAATGAATGAGCGAAAGTCGAATGCATTGTCTCATGTCATTAAGCCCGGAAGAGAACATGAATGTGTACATTCAGGGGCCCGTGACCAGGAGCGTGTTTAATAAAAGTGCCATCACTTCACACTGAGTGGATCTGACATTTCATCATCACTTAGACTTAAATCAGAGAGTCCTCGGGGACCAAGAACCATGGGATGGGATGAAAAAAGAAAAACATAAATTAGATTCTGTAAGATTATTTATTTATTTCGGATACACAACTGAGAGGCTTATATTCTTTTTATAGAACTGCTTTCTTTCTTCAATGGCATATGCAATTTTTCTCAAGGTCAGTGCTGACAGGGGGCGAGAGGGGCATGCTGGTATTTTGGTTGAGAGTTTTCTGAAGTAAGAGGTGAAGAGAGAGAGAGGGGTGGAGAGCAGGAATGAAAGCAGGGATGATTAAAGGACAAAAATGCAGCCATGAAAAGGAGAGGAAAAGACATTTGCGAAAAAATAAGATTGCTGGTGGATGTGCTGGACTGAAGTATTTATTTTTTGGAGAGTTAACCATTCAGCAGACCAACAAGTTTAAGAGACAGTTCACCCAAATATGAAAAAAATCTGTTATCATTTACTCATAGTCACATCACTGCAAACTTGTATGCTATTGTTATTTTGTTCTGTGGAACACAAAAGGAGAGCAGAAATTGTTGAATAAAGCCATTATTTTTGTTTTCTTTATGCACAAACAGCATTTATAACATTGTGGTTGAACCATTGATGTCACATGGACTATTTTAACGATATCCTTGCTATCTTAACTTGTGTTCCCAAGATAAATGAAGTTCTTACAGGTTTGGAATGACATGAGGGTGAGTAATTAATGACAGAATTGTCATATTTGGGTGAACTATCCCTTTAGGAAGGCCTACATATTTATATGTAACTTCATAACTACTTCTATTGCCTTTGAAATATGTTGTACAAGCAAATATAAAATAAATAAAAAAATCAGATGTGTCATGTATTTACATTTATTTGCAACTACACATTTGTAATGACGAAGTTGAAATTTAGTACATTTAAAATATATTCACTTTAAATGAATCTAAAAACACAATACAATTATATTAAAATTTAACTTTTAAAAAAGTTACAATTATATAAAAGTTAAAATTATATAAGTATTTTACACGTGCTTAGTCGACATATAAAAATAAGTGCACTTTAAAGCATGACAAAGATTATTAAAACATGATATTTAAAATGTACTTTAGTTTAAAACTTTTAATTTGACATTATTGCAAAGGGCACATTTTAAAAGTTTAATTAAATGTAAGAAACTATCTTTAAGTACATGTAAGAACCTTTTATTTACAGTTACAGGTACAGTTTAATAAATATAGATATATCTACTTTTAAGATTTACATTAAGTGCACATTCAGTGAAACTGTTTTCACAGATTCAAAGGAAAAGATTCAAATGATTAATTCACCTGTTCACTGTTTTTTTTTTTTTTTCTGGTTGTAACAAGATTTGTAAATGTAGTCAAAATGTAGTCAAGGAACTCATCAGAAATGATTATACACAAGTACATATATTAAAAATTCAACATAAGTATATAACACAATTTTAACAGCTCTCCTTTTTGTATTTCATGGAGAGAAAAAAAAAGCATATTTACCATGCTGTGACTCTGCAATAATTAGATAATACAGATTTCCCCTGGATAAAAATTGTAAATAGTGTTGCATCACATCCCTGCTCCTCTCATAAACATACAGTTTCACCTCTGGTCTCAGTTATCTCTCCTAAAGATCCTATGGGCCATTCTGTGCAGGGGGTTTTAGCATAATTATCCCAGTTATAATAAACCTTGATGAGGACTTGATGTCTAAACCTGGCAGCCTCTTTTTCTAACTTGGTCTCATTTTCTCATGAGTAATTGCCTTTCAGCGATTGCTGTATCTAATGGCTAAAGTGTCACTATAAATATACGTCACTGTTATAGAAAAAAACTGAGAGGAAAAAGACTTGAGAGATAATAAGCCTATAGATGGCCAAACTAATCAAAATTCATTTGTGAAATTGAGATCAAATTAATGATTGAGAAATGCTTTGAAATCCCACTGTTTATGTTGACTCTTTGAAGCTGTGTGTGCTTCAAAGGCTGTGTTTAATCATCTTTCAAACAAGGAGATTCATCTAGTGATTGCAGGACACAAGAGACAAGCTTCTTCCTCATCCTCATCCTCATCCTCTTCCTTTTCAGATCATGTATCAGGATCAATGCTTTTTTTTTAAGTTATTTGAAGATACCGTCAAAGAATATGTAATCTTATATTTTAGATAGGTCATCTTGTATGTTCATTCAATCAAAGATAACACCTTGCTGAGCTCCTGTATAAACACAGCACAAACATTCTCTTTCATCTCAACATTCAATCAATATACCAATGTCTTACAATCACAAAAATACTGCTGAAATGTATTGTAGCACATCCACAAAGATTCAAGATGCCAGCTGACATTCAAATCAAGTGCACAGGTTGTTTTACTGCCACTTTAAGTGTGTTATTACATTAGTCATGTTTTACATTATAGTGTCTCTGAAATATGTAATTATTTTGTAAAAATAATCAGAAGTGATGATTTAAAGTTAAAATGCCTTAATGGTGGATTTGCTAATTACAAACACAGTTTTCACTTCACAAGATGTTAATTGATGGACTGGAGTCGTGTGGATTACTTGTGGATTATTGTGATGTTTTTATCACCTGTTTGGACACTCATTCTGACGGCACCCATTCACTGCAGAGGATCCATTGGTGAGCAAGTGATGTAATGCTAGATTTCTCCAAATCTGTTCTGATGAAGAAACAAACTCATCCACTGTACATCCTGGATGGCCTGAGGGTGAGTACATTTTCAGAAAGTTTTAAATTTGGGGTAATCTATTCGTTTAAAATATATATATTAGAATAGGTGATATTTAGTTTTTGTTTTTCTGTTTTTGGTAACACTTTACTTGAAGGGGTGTGCATAAGACTGACATGACACCTTCATAATCATGACATGACACATGTCATGAATATGAAGGAGGTTTTATGCATGTTTATGACAACTGTCATTAAGTGTCATTCGCTCAGTTATGTAATTTTTAATGCAAATATGACATTAGTTGTCCTAACCCTAACCTACCCCTACCCCTACCCTTACCACTAACCATAGCCCATAACAAAGACATCTCAAACAATGTCATCTTTGCATTAAAAATGACATAACTGAGTGAATGACACTTAATGACAGTTGTCATAAACATGCATAAAAAAACCTTCATATTCATGACATGTGTCATGTCATGATTATGAAGGTGTCATGTCAGTCTTATGCACACCCCTTGAAGTAAAGTGTAACCCTGTTTTTCTTCTTTCATACCAAAACTTGTGCCAAAATGTATTGTTTTGTGTACTGTGTAAAATTTAATTATCGATTAATTATCAAATCTCAGTATGAAAACTTTTAACCATGCATAAATCCGACACATCTGAAACAATACTGGACGTGGACAATGAGTATGTTTACATGGACAACAATACTCCGATTTGAATACGGTTAAGACAATACTCTGATTAAGAATCTACCATGTAAACAGAGATTTTTGATTACCTTAATCCGGCTAAAGTCATAATCGAAGTAAACAGAAATCGAATTAAGACATGTGGAGTATTCCTATTTTAGTCGCGCTCAACCGTTTGACGGCAAATAAAAGAGTCTGTATGCATGTACAAATAATTAACTGCACTTGAAGCTTTCATAAGATTAAAAATTAAACACCCAAAACTGTACATGGTATCATCACGAAGACGAACTATATGTTTATATGTGAAATTCCGGAGGGGACGTCAGATGGCTTCACGTGGGGACATAATGACATGTGCCATTAATCGAACTATGTACTATAACATGTAAAACGCGAACATGAAAGGAATATTCTAAAAGCAACTCATGTAAACACCTTAATCATAATATTGGCTTATTTAGAATAAGGTAAATAATTAGATTACTGATGTCCATGTAAACGTAGTCAATGTTGCAAAAAATGTTAAGAAGTACTTTCATTACATCACAAGGGAAACAATTTGCTAAATCATGATAACATCTGTCAAAATACAAGTCAAAACAAGTCTACAATTACCAGCAGAAATAGACAGACATTTCATAGAATAGCTGCTAAATCGAACAAAAATTCAGCCTCCGAATAAGCACAGAAGTCATTTTTATATATTTATTTACATTACAGGCACAGCTGAGCCCTGCATAGCTAGATTGGATTGTAAATGCAAGACAAATTCTGGGTTGATTTAATCAGAGACATGCAGCATCTCAATCTAAATGGTTTTGCAAATGCCTTTGTCTCGATCGGAAGCTTCGTGTTGTTTTAGTGCCGCTGTAAACATATCTTCAGGCGAACTCTTGCCGGGTGAGTCTGAGTTATATCTTTATATCCTACCAATGGGATGAATATACCCCCATGATGCATCAGGCACTCGGGGCGAGGACTAAAGGCCCGACATATGGTAGAAACATCTGGAAAAATCAATCTTCACAGGATTAGGAGAAATCTTCCACAAATTGTGAACTGAGATTTATGAGAAAAGGATGCAGGGTTCAATCTCGATTACGGCTGTGACCGAAATGTTGCAGTTTCTCAGACGTCTGCAGCCCATAGCCGTCACCCGCTCACTCCGCTTGGTTAGTAACTGAATGCCATTCAGCGTGGAGAGATGACATTTGCTTTACCCCTGCAAAATTTGAATGATCAGATCCTGCTTGATAGAGTGGAATGAAATCTCCCTGCATCAATAGTTTACCCAAAGGCTCATCTCCATCAAGATAATGGTACTTTAAAAACATGGCTTCTTTAGATCTAAACCAGAATGACCTTTGAAAGAGGATGATAGTGAAATGGAGAGCCATTTGGTCCAAATCACTGAACGTCTGCATATTTAACACACTAGATCCCATCAGTTTTCCACACACAGCATCGGAGTCTCATTGTCATGGATATCTGGAAATAGAGGATGATGTTAAGTAGAAATATGGCCACAGAAGACATTTGTGGGTTCCAGGCATGGCCTTGGCATCATGCTTTATGATCTGGTCGATAGAGCTCATCATTGCTTTGGATGCAAAGATCACTGCAGGATGAAATCACACAGTCTGATGGGGGCTGGATAAGATGACAGCTTCAGATGCAGGACTGGTGAGAGATCTCATGGGCCGTAACACAGGTACACAGAAAACTGCTACAGAGATTAGAAGGATTTTTAACACAGTTGCTAATATAAAGATATATAATTTATATCAACTTTATTGCAGAAAAAAATACAAAAAAGAACAAAGAGATGATAGATTTATATTTTTTGAGCAGATTAACTACGATCCCATGAAGCATTGCACTGTCAAATAAATGTCAAATAAAAGTGACAGTACAATATAAAACGCTTTACTTATCATTATAGATTATGAATTTAAAATTTATGTATTTTTAGTTTATTGCACAATAATTTAAATATAGGAATAAAATAAAATATCAATATATAAAAAATATATGTATTAAATATATTGAGAGTATAGGAAGACCAACTTTGCAGTCACTGCTGAGATCTATGGATTTTTTTTATTTTTTTTTTCATTTCAATCATCACTGCAGATTCTTTAAAATGGTGGATTTATCTGCAAATTATGGGTAATGTAGCTCTTTACCAGGAATCCAGATACTGATTACATTATTTTATTTTGGGGCTTTTACAGAATAAAATCTGATGTCTCTAAAATTCAGTTTACTCCTCATAATTTGACACAGCAACTTAAAATGCAGAGCATTTGACATAAAAAAAAGTTTAGTCCATAGACCAACAATCGTATCTTTAATTAAAACTAAAATAATATGTTGACAGTAAACATTAACTGAAATAAGATCATTTGCCAAGGTAATATTTCTCATTAATTTGAAGTACTAAAATAATTATTCATTAACTATTTATTTAATCTAAAACTAAAAACTAGAACTTAATAAACACTAAATAGACATATTAAACACACACACACACACACACACACACACAAAATGACTCAAACTTGAAATAAAAACGAAAATAAAAAAATTAAATCTGATTCAAAATATTAACAAAAATTGAAAGAATATCTAACAATACTAACATAACACTTATGCAGAGACGTGTTCTGTGTGAACGGCCCCTTACACAGCAAACACTCACTATTCTTCATCAGTCTTGTGTGACGACGGCCAACAGCTAAAGCTGAAGAAAAAGAAGAAAAATCGAGGAGAGCGTGTTCAAAAACCATTATAGACTCAATTGTTTCCACTGTAATAAAATCCATTCCTCTTTCTTTCTAGTGAATGAAAATCTATTATGACCACCTTCTTCCCCCCAAACACCTCCGCCGGCCACGAAGCCTCTTCCCCTCCCTCCTCCAACCTCTTTACACGAAAAACACATCAAACAGGCCCCGCTATTGGTTTTCAAAACCCAAGCAAAAGCGCACTTTAATTTATTTTCTCGCTCTCTCTGATTTATTTTAGATTGGACGTCAGTCTGCATGATTACCCTCAATCAAGACTGGGCTGAACCGATGCTACGGCTC
Organism: Sinocyclocheilus anshuiensis; assembly: GCF_001515605.1. NCBI lineage: Eukaryota > Metazoa > Chordata > Actinopteri > Cypriniformes > Cyprinidae > Sinocyclocheilus > Sinocyclocheilus anshuiensis. The sequence goes on from NW_015539970.1 coordinate 440,700, forward strand.
TGCGTTTCCTCAACAGTACAGTAAACACAGAGGTGACTTATCACAATGAAGCGCCAGTCACATCATATATCACCTGCTGCTTACACCATCATATCACTGTCATCAGCTATGCTCATCTGTACACAGTGTTCAACTTCATATTAATCTGTACATAATTATATTAATTAATATTTCATGTTAACTTTTTTTCACTAGCCAATACACATGTTGAAATAAAGGTAGTTCAGTCATGACAACTCTCGGAAATAGTTTGTAAAACATTTTATTAATATAAATGGAGATGTACATAGGTTTGGTATTGGCGGACTAGATCTGCTACGCTGCTGCTGCTGGAGCTGTGCTGCTGCTGCTGCAGAGCAAGTGTAACTTGCTTCTGCAAAAGAACATAAATAAAGACATGCTGCTGCAAGAAGAGAGAGAGAGGTCGATCCCCCAAGCAGATCTGCAGGTGGTGCTGGGGAGGTGGTGGGCTAAAGAGAGAGCTCTCATAGCGCGCAGTGACTGTGCACAGGTTTGCAGGAGATGAGGTTATATAGAGGAACTAGTAATGAATGCGTGAAGCTGATTGTTTGGAGAAGTTACGATTGAATAAACCAATCAGGACGCTAATAGAGTTTCATGGCTGAACTGTTTATTTAATGAAGTGTCGAAATTATCAGTCGTACTAAACAAAGAGGTGAGTTGGAGTCAGTGATTCATCATTGACCCTATATTTTCAGGTTCTTGGTCTTTTTGTCAACATTTTCAGTGCACATTATTAAGAAAATTATATTTGTATTTTTACATCAAAATATCATGACTTGCTCCGCCTCTAAAACCATTTTAATTTTTAGCTTTAGAATAATGATTTTTTTTTTCTTGCAATTCCAATGTTACATCTCATAATTCTGACTTTTTGTTCTCTGAATTCTTAGTTTACATTTTATGTTTTGTTTTTTTTTGCTATGTTTTGCTTTTGCTTCCACCATGGAAAAAAAAAGGTAACTGCAACTGTTTAATCTCACAATTCTGTCTTTCTTCTGTTACAATTGATTTTTTTTTTTCTCAGAATTGTGAGCAAAACAAAAGTAAGAATTGTGAGAAAATAAGTCTGGATTGTGAGATAAAAAAATTTACAGTTACTTTTTATTTGTTTTTAACCCATGGCAGAAACAAGCATCCAGCCTAACTTGAATAAAACCTGTGTTAAGAGCATTCCATATTGACTATGTGTTGCATATTCAATAGCCACAGTCTAGAAAGGTTAAATAAGTTATGGAGAACCAGGAACCTTTATTGGAGCTAACTATCAGTGCCCTGCAGGTTTCTCCAAGGGTATAATATTTGCAATTAGTGATGTGCTTAAAAGTAACAAATAAACTTATATTACGTGTGTTACAGTAAATGGCAACTTCCTAACAATGCCTCAGGAAGTAAACTTGCCCTTTTTCTGCTTTTGAATTATACATGGACCTTGACTATGTTGTTGAATTTTATGATTTGTTCAAGCTATTCCTTATCTACTGGGCCATTGCTTGTGAATACAATACATCACAGACTGAGGAGAGAGGTAAGAAACACAATATGCACAGTGTCTTAGACTTGCTCTTTCAAAAAATGTAATACCGATTTCAGATTAAGTGCTAAGGACAGCTGTGGTTGTTGGTTGTGGCATCATGTGACCATAATAATAATGCAATACTATAATATTAGATAAGAAGTAAATGTAAAGGTACCAACATGTAAAAAGTTCTCTTTACGCAGTGTCATATACAGTCATTCTTTTCGATCGATTTATGCGCTTCGATGAACTCGTGACAGGTATTATATCTGATTATTTGATAACATAATCTTTAAATTAGGTGCTGTCTGAGGTGATTTCAGGATTTCAGTCTGAGGGAGGCTCAGCCTCTTATCAACACATGAGCTGATGTGGCTCAGATGAGTATTCTTGCCTTAAGTGGAAGAGGTCACGAGTTTGAATCTCTCTCGACTTGGAAACACCCTAAAAAAACATTAAAATAGCATCTGTCTGACAGTAGATGTATTTGTTGCAGGGGCGTAGATTACGCGGGGGATGTGGAGGACGTGTCCCCCCCACTTTTAATATCACGTAAATTCATCCCCCGCACTTTTTCGGGCAAGTGTGTTCGCATAGAGGTTTTCAAGAGCCGGTGTGAATAAATATAGATTTAAATTCAAAGAGACAGGATAGTCTGTGCACGATCTGATGTTTTATTCGGACCCAGAATAAGGCGAGATGAACATCACGGAGCGCTAAACACTCATGCAGTGTATGTTTCATTCATACTCGAAGCCGGAGGCGCTCTCACACAGAAAGTCGTATGAGGAAATTCCTACTATGGACAAAAGCGTCCAGCTATCGCTGTATGAAAACAGTTTTCAGAAAAACGGAAACGTTTGGAAACATGAAGACTTTAAACATACAATTGCGACAATATGGTTTATTTGTGTTTGTCAAGTCATCTCCAGGTAATAAATAAAGTATATAATCAATGCAGTGCTAACTGACATCATTTATTACAGTATTGAAACTATTCTGCCTTATTATGTGATAAAAAGGTGTTTGTAGTACAGTATATAAACAAATCATTATTATTGGTTATTGTCAAGCTAGAAATGAGAGAAAAATTAAAGTTGACTATACACTACCAGTCAAAAGTTTTTGAACAGTAAGATTTTTTAATGTTTTTTAAAGAAGTCTCTTCTGTTCACCAAGTCTGCATTTATTTGATCCAAAGTACAGCAAAACAGTAAAAAAAATTTAGTATTTTTACTAGGCTATTTCAAATAACTGTTTTCTATTTGAATATATTTAAACATGTAATTTACAGTGATTTCAAAGCTACATTTTTTTGCATCATTACTCCAGTCACACCGTCCTTCAGAAATCATTCTGATATTCTGATTTGCTGCTCAAAAAACATTAATAATAATAATAATAATAATAATAATAATTAAAAAAGGTTCTGTCCCCCTCACTTCTGAAATGATGGCTATGCCCCTGATTTGTTGCATTTTATTTTGTGATTTTCCTGGAATGGAGAATGTTTGAATGAGTGAGACAGAGAGAGCTGGAGCAAACTTTTATTCACATTTCGACTCCATGTCGAAGGATAATGCTTAATGTAATGTATTTAAAAAATTTTAATGACTGGTAATTGAAGGAAAACTTCAGATAGCTTATACTGCAACTGCTGTTTTCAGCAAACGTGAAGCGATAATCACATAATCACAGATTTTAAAGAGTGCTGAAAGCTGAGTTCACAAAATTTTTGGGAGGGCTGAGATGAAGCTTCTATGAATAGCATCTAGCAAAGCTCATGTTGCTGTCATTACTTTGAGTGATGTACTATACTATTATATGACATATTATATACACTACTGTTCAAAAGATTGGGATTTGTTTTTATGTTTTTGAAAAGTCTTTTATGCTTACCATGGCTGCATTTATTTGATAAAAATACAGTAAAAGCAGTGAAATAATATTACATAATAATATTAAACTGTTTTCCATTTTAATATATATTAAAATGTCATTTGTTTAAAATGTCATTGTTAATATTTCTTAATATTATCAATGTGCTGCTTAATATTTCTTTTATGAAATACGTGACTTTTTTTCAGGATTCTTAAAAACGTAATTTTTCAGGATTCTTTGATGAATAAAAAGTTGGGGGGGACATCATTTATTTGAAATGGAAAACCTTTGTAACAATAAAAATGTCTTTACTGTTACTTTTGATCCATTTAATGCATCTTTGCTTAATAAAAGAATAATTTATTAAAAAAAAATCTGACCCCAAACATTTGAACACACGCATTACAAATATAACAAAAGGAAGAAAACGAACAGATAAAATAGGCTCCTGGCTCCTTAATCAAGGAATCAGACAGTGTAAATTTAATCAACATATAAACAATTCATTTTACCTTCTAAATTATTTCTTCTTGGAAACAAAACAACATATTTCAAACTTGAGGGATCTGTTATCAGTGATAGATGAGTGTTAACCTCTATCTCTTGGAAATTCAAACAATAAATAACTTTTATATCATAATATAACTGACTAGGTGTGTGTTCCAGTGGTCAGCCTCTGTTTTGATATCTTTAATATAGGCTTAAAGATATTATATATTAAAAATGAGAGGCTGCTTGACCGGGGCATTTGGAAGATCAGCTCAGACTCTCACATTACACTGTGAAGAGCAATGGCTGTTGTGATTAAGTGTGTGTTTATGCATGAAGAGAATCTTCTAACAGGATTACTGGAGATGGTGAGTCATTGTGTTGTAGCTCTGTGGCTGTATATTTATAGAAAAAGGCATTATGAAGAAGCCTGCCACAACCTAAAGGCTAAAAGATATGTCTTCAAAGGCCACGACTGGGAGCGCGGCTGAAATCGTCTTTGCAGGCCTTTCGTTTCACCACTGGCTCTGGCACACAAGCTCTAAACAAGACCACTGGCCCTCATAAGTGGCTGTATGAAAAACAGTGCTACAATACTGACATAAGACATTGCCCTGTCCACCAATGATGCCATGCATACATCTGCATCAGATACTTTTATTTTTTCGATTAACTTACTTTATGCATTTCTGTGCTGATATACACCTCCATTCAAATGTTTGTGGTCAGGAGGTTTTTAGGGATGCATTAAATTGGTCAAGTGACAGCAAAGATCAGTAAGACAGGAATTACAAAATTTAAAAGAACAGTTCTTTTAAATTTTCTAATTATCAAAAAATCCTGAAAAAAAATGTATTACAGCAAAAAATATTAGACAGCACGTTTTTTAACAGTAATATTAAAAAAATAATAATGAGTAATGATGCTGAAAATTTAGTTTTGCATTACAGGAATAAATGAAATTTTAAAATATATAAATATATATAAATTTTTAATATATATTAACCAAACCATTTCTGTCCCAGCTTACAGGGAACAAGCTCAGAACGTTCCAGCAAGGTTCTCTCAATGTTATGAACAAACATTAGAATGTTATCTTTTCTTAATGTTATCAAAATTAAAACAAAAATATTATTTTTAAATCATTCATAGAACGTTTTATTCTATGAAAATGTTACTATTTTCAGAATGTTTAGAGAACGTTTAAAAGTAATGTTCCAATAACGTTTGCAAAGTGATACAATGGAATGCTCCTTTATAGGAATAGTTCACCCAAAAATGAAAATTTTGTCATCATTTACTCATCCTCATGTTGCTCCAAACCTGTGTACGTTTCTTTTTTATGCTGAACACAAAAGAAGATATTCTGAAGAATTCTGAAGAACAGTTGTTGGTCCCCATTGATTTCCATAGGGAAATAAATATTATGGAAGTCAGTGTGGACAATCAACTGTTTGATTACCAGCATTCTTCAAAATATCTTCTTTTATGTTCAACATAAGAAAGAAACTCATACAGGTTTGGAATGTCCTTTTTGGGTGAACTACTCCTTTAACGTACACATAACCAAGAAAAAAAAAAGAACATTCAGAAATAACATTTTTCATATTTTAATACGAACAGTAGCAAATCAGTATTAGAACATATTTTTGTTAGCAGAATCGATAAATATTCTAAAAAATAAAAATAAATGTTTATTTTTCGATAAATCTCTTTCCTTCACAGACCCTTAACAGTATGAGCAACAGTAAAAGTGACATATTATTCAAAGTCAGCAGTAGACGGAATAAATAAACACAATACTCCAAGGCAAAGGCAGAAGCACTTTCAGTACTTTACTGATGACATGCAGCTATACTGTGTTACAGTGATGTGTGTCGAATTAGTGAAATGTGCTGTCGATGCATCACGTTAACCCCAAGAATAAGCGTTCACGAGTCAGCAGTTCCCCTCCATCTCCCAACTGCGTGACGGTTCTGCATTGTTTCCGCCATCACGTGTCTCTAACACCTGGACTTGTGGGAAATGTGCCACACAACCCACAGTGTCATGACTCTCCTGTCAACAAAATCAAATATGTGGCATTGATAAAATCCACTATGTTAGTAGACAGAATCTCACAGGAAAACCTAGTGTTTCATTGCCTTCCCAAGAAGCTGAATTCACGCCAGTGCGTTTTGTACAGATAGTCTATCCTCCTAAAAGAGAGAAGCTCTCATCCATCAGGGTGAAGCACATTAGGGTCTCATTGCTATAGTTTGGGGTATTAAGAAATGAACCATTAGGCAGAAGGAAATGTCATGTGATGCCACTCCAGGTGGTATGAATCTGACTGGATGATTCACACAGTCATTGAGAGCGCACAGGAAAACAGTCATATTTCAGCATGGGAATGCTCACACACTGCTGTGAGGGAAACAGACTGTGGTTACTGAGGGGGATATGCTGATGGGATGAAGCTCATCCAAGCTGTAATAAAACATTCTTAAAGGAGATAAAAATGATAATTGTGTCATTATTTACTCACCCTCGTGCCGTTACAAAACGGTAGGATTCTCTTCCTTCTATAGAACAAAAAACGGCATATTCTGAAGAATCTCCATGCAGGTCTTTTCCACACAACAGGATTCATTGTTACTGTAACACAGTTCGTAGTTCGGGAAGAAGGAGGCAGGAAGTGGCGAACAATCAAACAAAACTTTAATAATAAAATAAACAAAAACAAAATAGCGTGACAGCCCCTCATGGATGACTGCTGTGCACAAACAGAACCAGAACACAAAATAAAGTCCAGGCCTGGTCCTCTCTCGTCTTGCACTGTCGTCACTCCTCCTTTTATCCTTCCGGAGCTCCTCCGTGGGACTCGAGACCGGTGAGTGGCGCACCTCGCTCCGTTCCTATGGCTCTCGGCCCCGCCCACTCGTCACAGTTACCATGACTGAAAATAAAAACACCACAAAGGATAATAAAAGTAGTCTATATGATCTGTGCATTATATTTCAAGTCTTCTGACAACATATGATTTCTTTGTGATCAACATTTCGGTCATTATTCACTGATAATCTTTTCAACTGGTGAGCTGTTAACTTGAGAACCGCTGCAACTGAATTATTAAGACAGGGAGTTGATCTCAAGAACTAGACCAATCTATGTTTACATGGAATCAAGTAATCTGTTAGTAATCGCATTGATGGCTCTATTGGACTGAAAAGCATTCATGTAAACACCTCAACTGATCTGAGTGAGCTCAATACATATTGGATTGGAAATGGTGGTGTTGATCTGAAATAATCTGATCAATAGGGGAAAAAAGCATGTAAACAGCTTATTCTGTCTCTCAATCAGATACAAAAATAACTTGTGCACACGTGCAGTGTTTACATATGTTTTATGCTGTTTATGTTTATTTACGACTTGAGTCTTACCAACTGGTCAGTGGATGAGAAAATCTTTCCGTAAAAAAAGTTCTTCTGACATATATTTCAGCCTTCTTTTAAGACATGTCTTCAAAAATGAAAATTATACTCACATGGAAAAGAACATGTGAATGTGATTGCAAAATGTATGGTTCTTATAGACCATTTTGAGGGATGTAAGCAATAACAATCAAACGCAACAGTCCAAATGCATTCTTCGTTTTACATTTGTAATTTCCATAACTTCTGAGAGTCCAAAAAGGTCCACATTTTGATAAAACATGCTATGACATCCATGTTAATGTTAGTTATGACAGAATTTCCTCCTGTTACCTTATTGAAATAGTTTGATGACAAAGAAATGTTTATGGGTCAATGACATCACCGCCTTGAAATGGTCAATAAAGCAGAACTTTGTGAATCTGAAATCGGACCGGATACATTCAGATTGTCAAAAAATTAGGGCATGACTCATGCTTGCTGACTCAGTTTCAGCATTTTTTGCACTAGAGGGGAAGATTATCAGTGAATAATTAGAATAATTTCAGTCTGTTTCTCATAGATAGCTGCTGTATGTTAATACAGTAAGTTGCATAGACTACTTTAGGGGGGCTCAGCCCCCAATGAGGGTATAATATATATATATATATATAGTAAAAAGAATGTTTGACTAGGGGTGGTATACTAAACTTATATACCAAAAAGTGTTGTATCCCACTGTATTGCATAGATAGGTATAACATATAACTGAATAAGCCAAATACAAATCTTCATGATCTCACACACACCTGTTTACTGTACACACACAAAATTTTACTGTTTGCATTTCTAGTACAACCCTCTTTCCTTAGCTCAAGTATGCAAACCTCTTTGCCACATGCACTGGAATATGTATTACATTGTAAGTTAAATTTTCAAATTATATAAAAAAAAAAAAAGTTTGACTAATAGGGGTGGTATCCTAAACTTATATACCAAAAAGTGTTGTATCCCACTGTATTGCATAGATAGGTATAACATATAACTGAATAAGCCAAATACAAATCTTCATGATCTCACACACACCTGTTTACTGTACACACACAAAATTTTACTGTTTGCATTTCTAGTACAACCCTCTTTCCTTAGCTCAAGTATGCAAACCTCTTTGCCACATGCACTGGAATATGTATTACATTGTAAGTTAAATTTTCAAATGAAAATGGCAACATGATTGTTTTATAAAGTATGCGTTTATATGTGCTTCATTTTCACTGGAGGAAACAGCTGTGTGTGATGAGGGGTGAGCGCAGTGAAAACTTTACAGTATAGATGTGGAACCGATTGCTCCCCCATGATATTTTTTAAACCATATTTATGTAAAAGAACTGCGCAGATGCAGATATTATAACAATCTATCGATAAACACACACCTTGTCCTCTGTTTCTTGCTCTGCGCGGCCGCGGTCTGCGGATTGAAAAATAACGCGCTGAAAGACGGGGAGGAGCCGATTGAAGTCTGCCGCCATTTTCATATGAAATTTAAAGGGCACTGAGGCGATCACGAATTCGTGTACAGTTTATGGAGCTTATCGCAAAATTTTTAGGGGGGCTGAGTAGTCATTTTAGGTGGGTTATAGCCCCCCTAAAAATGGCCTAGCGGCGCCCATGCATGAGAGTGAATAAATGATGACAGAATTGTAACGTTTGAGTGCGCTATTCCTTTAAACGATTCCCCTAAACCTTCACATATGCACAAGGTGGTTCAGGTGCCATTTTTGACAACCAGTGTAAATCCTATGTTGGTCTGATGCCTAAACCCAAGATATGCTCTCAAAGCAGCAGCGAGTGGGCTTATTTATTATTATTCTTAATGTATTCAGCGAAAAGCTGCCAGTAACTTCACTCTTAACTTGAGTGGGCTTTCAGAGTTTAAATGTTTAAAAACTGTTTACACTGTCTGAGGATCAGTTAAGTTGAAAAACTAAATAGATTTAATTAAAATCATCAACTTTCTCTCTGCCTTTGAAAGCCATTCTATCTCAGATGTCACATGACAAGTAAAAATGAACAGACTGTCATTTCAAAGGTGGCGTGCGTATGTGAATGTCTTTAATTCCACTTTTATGAGCACTCCAAACACTTTCATTAATAATGAAGCCCTTCATGAGCTTCATGATATCCAAATCTATTTTTCATAAAGCGAATCACCCACGTTTCTATGTCCTATAAATAAAAAAAGATGTTAAATGAAATAAGTTTTTAATGAGACTCTAAGCTCCTCAAACAAATCCTAGAACCTCAAAGACAGCATTAGTTTTCTTTTTAAGCCAATTCTGTAAATGTAATGAGAAGTATTTATAATGAGTCCTCAAATGGCTCAAGATCCTTTATATCAAGTGGCCTGAAGTTTAAACGCTTGTTTAGAAACCCCATTAATCTTTTTCAGTGTCAGAGCACAATGTCAGTGAGTTGTCAACACTGTGAGACGGAAATAATCAAAACAGCCTCTGCATACAATCTTTTTTAAATTGCTGTCTGTGGCGGAGCTTTCACTGTGAGAATCTCTAAAAAAAAGCTCTCAGACAAAAATGTATATCCTGTTGTAAAATGAGTGATGTGGATGGTGATTAAAAAGATCTGTCTGAGTGTTTCTGAACACCTTGACAAAGTTTTCGAGTACACGCTCTTGGAAAAATAGTTAATTTGTCTCCAAATGCTGGTGTCTGTTACAGTGGAAAGATCTTTAAAAGCCATTTTAATAATTCTGGATATGATTTGAAACCCAAACAACCATGGGTGATGACCTTTGACCCTTTTGACTGTGTTTTTTTTTTTTATGATGTGAGAACTTCTCTTTCATGAGCAATTTTTGCAATAGCTTAACAAAACAATGTTTTTAGTGGATGTATGAAGTCAGTTCTCCTCAAATTCACACAGGTGCCCTGTCAGATAACCACAGATGTAGATCATTACAAAAATAAGTTGCTGAAAATTTACTCACCCCTTAGGCCATCTCAGATGTAGATGAGTTTGTTTCTTCATCAGAACAGATTTGGAGAAATGTATCATTACATCACTTGCTCACCAGTGGATCCTCTGCAGTGAATGGGTGCCGTCAGAATGAGAGTCCAAACAGCTGATAAAAACATCACAATAATCCACACCACTCCAGTCCATCAATGCATGTTTGCATTATTGTGATGTTTGCTAATGTAATGCTAAATTTCTCCAAATCTGTTCTGCTGAAGAAACAAACTCAGCAATCCTGGCCGGAGGGTGAGTAAATAAAAAAAAAAAAAAAAATGTTTTTTCATTTTTGGGTGAACTTTTCCCATAAATATGAACATTTGACAACCACAAAGTGCCAAAACTGATTTTGTCTTCATTTTTGACACTGTATCAATTCTATTTTAGTGTTATTTATATACCGTTGTAGCGAATCAGCTCAAGGGGAAATATGAATAATTAATCATAACTAGTTATAATTTTCTATCATAAGCCTGCATAAAACAGTATACAATATAAGAGACAATATACAAGGACAGTAACAACATACACAATGACCTGAAGGATATGTGTGTTCATTCAAAGAAAGGTTTTCCTATGAATTAATTAGAGAAGAGTCCATTTTTACTGTGCATTGTGTCTCTTCCTATGGAAAATGTAGTGATTTCCTCTACCCACATTCCTTTGGGCAATAAAACCAGTGATATCAGCGTTGGTTGCCATGGTGACCAGGGGCCTGGTGTCTTTCTGAGGTGTTAAGACGCATTTCGGGGGAAGGGTCCATAGGTCCTCATATGGCTTGTTAACTGAGGGGTGTTACAGAGTATTTGTTAAATATAGCTTACAAAATATATATTGTGTGTCTGATTGGTCCAGACGCTACACCGTTATTGTATTTTTGAATATTTTGTATTTACTTTTATTTTTATATTTTCAGATTTAGTTTTTTTTCAGGTTTTAGCTTATTTATTTACTTATTTATTTTTAAATATTTCTATTTAGCTTTAATTTATATGATTTAGTTGTAGTAATTTAATACTGTTTGCCATGGTTTTAAGTTGAAGTTTTTCATGTTTAAGTTTTTTATTTAATATTTATATTTTATGTTATTTTAGCTTTATTTTAGGTTTAATTAAAAGCACTGGTATCAGTGATATTTTGTTATCTAATGCAATCATTTTCATACATTATAAAGTGTGACATGTGTCTGAATACTTTTGAGGGTCACTGTACTGTACACCCACCACATACATTGTTTAGTACAAATATGCAAAAGAAACACGTCTTTCACATCCTTGAAAGCAGTGCATGAAATAAATGTCTGTCTTTGCTATATATCATGGCCTTCCAATAAATTTGATGCTGAAAGCGTTATAAATTTTCCATGTGAACTGCGGTTCCTTGCTTTGCTCTGTCAATAACTATTTTGTATGACCAGTAAATAATGATTTTACATCGTATCATGATGAATGAGAGATTTTCAAGTGTTTACACTGCAGGCGTTCTCTTTGGATGCAGTACAAGTACAGTGCAATAGATTTTTGCACAGATGTCAATAAGATTTAGTGCCATTCAGTTTGTACGCTCATATAATCAGATGATGTTGTTAACTATCGGTCTGTGCCAAGCACAGGGTGTTGAAATTACTAAATAGGTCAGATGATGCATCACAATTTGCGACTCGTAAATGTGTGTCCGTAGAGCTACTTTTCCCGAAGAAAGATATTGCTTTATTATCACGCTGTAAATCAATGAGAAGGTTGCAGTCTGTCTTTGAAGGTTTAATGTCTGCAAGAGTGCTGACCCCAGGCCTAGTATAGCTCACATTTATTTAAACTATCACACATACTCTGGTCTTATATCCCCATCTTCCTCTGGCTGTCGCTCTCCTCTCAGAGCCTTGAACATCCATAAAGTTAGGCTGGAGCCAATCCTTCAGGTTCATTCTGTTATGTCTATGAAGTAGCCTGTGTTAAAAAGTCTACTGGTTAAAAAGCTGGGCTGGTAACCAAAAGGTTGCAGAACTGAAGACAGAAAGGGTTGAAGGGGATTGTCCCCATCTCAACTGTACTACAAAAGGCTTTGGATCAAATGTAAGCTAAATGACAGAGTAGTTGTGTTCTAGTTTAAGCTGATGTTTTATAGAGGTTAGCAAACACTGCTCTGTGTCTTTCTTAATGCTTGTTAGAGGATCCCCCTTGGTTAACTGCAGATGTCTAATGATTTGGTTAGCATTTTTAATGTGAAACTGGAAGAATTACAACATTATGTGAAATACATCTGCTTCAAAAATTCACCATTTTGTGTCATTGTTACATTTACATTCGATTGCATGTATGTTCAATTTAATAAAATGGAACATAAAAATGCTACAGTAATAGAAATTATTTGCTTAACTGTTTATATTATGTTACATTACAGTATATAGCCCTATTCGGACAGTAATTGTTTCTCAGGGGGACGTAAGTGATTTTCACCATTTACAGGGGGCAGTTGGTGATTTTAATGCCGTCCAAATCCAGGATGTCGGTGTTTTTCTCACACCACCCCCGTACAAATCCCCGGCCGAATTACCTACTGTTTTTTGACAAACACCAAGGTCGTGTGGTGATTTAATTGCCGTCCGAATCCACATCTCTGAGTTTACTAGAAGAAATCGATTCAAAATTCAGTGTTTAAACCCTTTTTGAGCACTCCTGAACACCGCAAGGTAACGTTGTACTTCGGTGTAATTTGCATACATATTTATTTCTGAAATGCTGGAAAGTATTTAAAAGAACAATACTTCATAACTGCTCCACCACAGTGTCTGGGAGCAGAGATAGAAGAAAAGCACGTAAACATTCAAAATGGGTTTTTATTATGGCCGCAGCAGGTAGGCTATGCAATACAATTTTAAAATGTGTATTATTATAAACATTATATATATATATATATATAGAGAGAGAGAGAGAGAGAGTGAGCAGCGCGTTCCCAGGTTCGTAGGATAACAGAACTCGCTCCGCCACTGTGAATAAATCACCATCCGAATCCATGAGTTATATCACTGAGGTGATATGTACATTTATTTTTACAGACATCCATATGAGAAACAATTACCGCCCGAATCGGGCTTAAGAAGTAAAATCATTAGAATTAAAATGAACGGAGCAATACGTAATTTTAAATCAAATTATTACAATATGTGTGTGTGTCACACCCTTGGACATTCTGTTGTGTTTTTATCCCGCATGTGCTCTGTTTGACCTAGTTTTCTGTCTATGCCTGATGATTGTCATTTGGTTCAGGTGTGTCTTGTTAATTATCTTCAGTTGCCTGTGTATTTAGTTCAGTCTGTCCTGTGTTCCCTCGTCCGGTCTACTACGTCCCTATGTGTGCATCCTGCCTGTCTGCCCTGTGTTTGCCCTATTGTGGAGTATTAAAGACTATTTGCATCTATCTTCATCTATCTTTTATGTAAAGCACTTTGAATTACCATTGTGTATGAAATGTGCTATATAAATAAACTTGCCTTGCCTTCGCCTTCTTCGTGCGTTTATCTCACCGTAGCGTGACTGTGTGTGTGTGTGTGTGTGTGTGTGTGTGTGTGTTTCAGAATGGCAGAACCTCGATTTAATAATCCATACTTCTGGCCTCCTCCACCTTCTATTCCTGGTCAGGTAAGAAAAACAAACATGTACCAATGGGCAGACTTCATTAATCGTGGGGACCAAATGTCCCCACAAGGATAGTAAAACCTGAAATTGTTGACATTGTGGGGACCGGCCTGTGGTCCTCACGTGGGAAAAAAATTATTAAAAATAGTAAATAATGTCAAGTCAAGTCAAGTTTATTTGTACAGCGTTTTTCACGATACAAATCATTGCAAAGCAACTTTACAGCAAATTAAGTTTCTACTTGAGAGAATGGGTATTACTGTTGTACCATGGCGCAGTACGTTTTTCTCTAACCTTTCTCAATTTGATGAGGGCAACAGCTTCTAATGTATTAGAGAAGATAGTGCCCATGTTGCTAGTCATTTAGTCTAGTTCAGTAAATGATGTTTATTTGAAAGTGTAACAATGCAAACAGGTTTTCTAAATTAACCATTATCATGGTGGTTATCTGTATATTACAAGCTACAAAGCAGAGTTTGGTTGTTCACGTGCACTGCATTATGTTCTTGAAATATACAGTACAGTTATAATCTGTGAAATATACAGGTACCAAATCAATGTTGGATACATTTCCACTTTTATTTATTTATTTATCTATCTATCCTTTCCTTTACAGAGAATTTCTGGCAACTACAGCTTTACGTTTTTGTACTGTAAATTCAACATCTTCACAACCGAGGCTTTTCTGACTGTTCTAAAATTAGGCTAATATCTCTACAGATACATTTCCACGTTTCCACAGTTTTACTGGGCTGCAGTGCTATCAGCATTATAAACTAACACAAAGTGAAATGATCCATGCATCTCAGTTAAATCTAATTCATAATGTGCAGTTAGGGTCTAGTTACTTTTAGAAGAGGTTATGATTATGACACCTTTTGTTATGACTGGCAAACATAAGCGTTTCCATGCCTAAACAGATTGGGCATTACTGAATGCTATGGACTATAAAGCTCAATTTGTTTACTTAGCTTTATGGCTAATGTGGCTCACATGTATCATTGGCTTAACAAACCATGGCTAATGTCTTTAAGGTGAGTGCCAGTGAAAATACTTCCTCAAACTCAAACTTCCTCAAATATATTAAAATCCTACTCATCTTTCCACCCCCACACATAGTTATTTTGTAATTTTTTTCGCAGTTCACAGTTTCAGAAAGGCCCCAGGGCCTTGGTTGCAGGCAGATGTATCAGGACCAAGCACTTTTATATTCTGCCTGTACGTCAGTGTGTGCTGGGGTGCATCCATGTGTTACAGATGGGGTGTCCATTGGATAAAGTGTGGCGGTGACAGCCCAACAATAAACAAGACCCCTTCTGCACCCACACACACTCCTCCATTTTCACTCTCGCCCTAAGAGAGAAATAACCAGAGACAGGAGGGAACGGTACAGATCATATCATGAATACATTTAAAATATATTCCTCTGCCTGTCGTTTTTTTATTTGCATGGTGGAAAAGATAGTGGGTCCTGTCGTAATACTTCAGTGATTTGGTATGTATGTGTTTCAGTCACAAAGGAATGATGTACTCATACGGTTTGCGGTAAATACAGATTGTTATAAACTCCCCTGGTTCTATCTGCCATTTTATACTTTTCCTTCTACATAAATCATGTGTCCTGGAAATTCATTGTTTCCTCCTCTAAACTTTTAGCCACAAGGGTTAGATTATCCAAGTAGAACATGTTCCTGGATCAATGTCCTTGTTAGTCTTGGAACAACAATCTTTTCAACCAACAAAATTATAGAGACAGGGAAATGGTATGGTTAGACTAGATATTCACATTAACCAAACATTTCCCTCTGATTTTTTAGATTTGGTTAGGGTTGGGAATAGGGTTAAATGTCAGATCATGTGCACTTATAGTCACTTTTGGCACAAAATGTAAAATATTATATAACAAAATACATTTTCAAACAGATTTCCCAACAGTTCATCCCACCCAGACTAATGATAATTTAATTTAGCAAACAACTTATCTTAATAATGAAAATATGAATTGATGATGATGATGATGATGATGATTATTATTATTATTATTATTATTATGTAAACAATTTAAATTTATTGCTCTAAAGTTTGGGGTCGTAATATTTTTGTAATGTTTTTGAAAGAAATCAAAATACAACAAAAACAGTAATATTGTGAAATGTTGTTACAATTTTTTTTTAAATATATCATAAAATGTCATTTATTTTTATTTATTTATTTTTTTTACATATTTTACATAAAAGGTGGTTTTATCTAAATCTATGAATATTTAATTTATGGAATTAATCAAATGAATCTATTATATATAAAATGTAACTATTTAAATGTAAAATATTTGAACCATTTAGGATATAAAGGATTTGTAAGTATTTCACATTTCTGTAGCTGTAAATGCGTAATAATGATAAAGTTGTCGATACTGTCAGTATGTCAATCTATATTTCAACATCTACCTAAACGTACCAAAAAAATATGTCTTTGTACCTTTAAAAGTTATGTAGGAATTCCTATGCGTAAACAATGAGGCCAAACTGAAAGAACAGCATTTATTTTAACTAGAAATTATCTAAATGTCTTTACTGTTTGATCTAGTGATCTAGTATTCTTTACATCCTTCCTGAATAAAAGTATTAATTCCTTTCCACAAAAAAAAAGCAGTACTGACCCCACATTTTTGAATGTGTGTAGCTGCCTTCATATTTTAGTAAGGTAGTTCCTCGTTAGTAGACCATCATGTTTCAAGGTCTGGCATCAAAAAAGCATAAAAACCCCTGTTCAAGACAACATCCATCCTCCATTAAAGGACTTTATGTCCTTCATACTGAGCAGTCTGTTTTTTAGATCATGTTATGGTTAAAAGATGTACATGCCAACCCCCACCAAGTCTGAAACCCGCAACAGAACAGTGTTAATCAGGTGTGACCATGTGTGAAAGTGAAAAGGTATCTACTGCAGGGTTAATTTTCCATTGGCAATTACAAGGTTTGATGTCAAGAAGTAATAGGCTCCATTCAT
This sequence comes from Sinocyclocheilus anshuiensis, assembly GCF_001515605.1. Taxonomy (NCBI): domain Eukaryota; kingdom Metazoa; phylum Chordata; class Actinopteri; order Cypriniformes; family Cyprinidae; genus Sinocyclocheilus; species Sinocyclocheilus anshuiensis. Next base: position 457,679 of record NW_015539970.1, read on the forward strand.
CTTACCAGTGTTTGGTTGTCAGTCACATTTGACTGGTATGGAACATAGAAGTGGTTGTCATTATTAACACTTTTACATGTTACTTAAGCTCTGATCCAAAACGTAGTGAGCTGCATGGCAAAAACTGAGCTTTTTACTTCCCAAGATGTTAATGATGTTTTTTATCAGCTGTTTTGACTCCCATTCTGCTGTTTCGGCACCCATTCACTTGGTGAGCAAATTATTTATCAAAATCCGCACTGGATATACATTATGCTTTACAAAGAAAGCTATCCTAGAATACATTATGTTGAGCTCATTGCAAAAATAAGATGGCGGGGAAGACGAGACATTTTACAGTATTTAATTTAATATAAAAAAAAATGCTCATTGGAAAAACATGCCTATGGCAACATTTCTGCAAAATGATATTACATTGCAGGGGCGTCTTGCACTCATTATTTTTGAGGAGGCATGTTAACTGTATCATGAAATATCTTGATTCTCACCTTTATAGATTATGTTGATCTATAGTGGGCGATGGTCAAAGTAACCTAATAATGTAATCTATTAACTACGCATAAAAACCTGTCTATTTACTTAATTAACAGATATGGGTGTCATGGCATAACATATTTTTAATATGACTGACTTTATATTTAATGTGAATTTAACATTGGAAGTTAATGTGAATAAAACATTGCAAGTTAGGCTACTAATCATAACACTTTCATTGTACAGAAAGAGAGCAAAGAACATTTACATTATCAAAGAACATTTTCACTGACAGTCTAGTTCAAACACTCTCAAAAACTCCCATTAAAATCACTGAAGCTGTTTACACTATGAAATTAATATCTTACAGATTCGTACACACATTTGCACTTTGTTGTTTCTGACAAGAGAATTTGCTAGAAAGAGGTATTCAGTCAGCGAGCAAGTGAAGAAATCACGGCATTTTGGCGATGACTCATCTGAACACCTCTGATTGGTCATTGCATTCATAAGCTCAACAGCATCGTGTGTGATTGGTTAATGCGCAGTGCTGTAAAAACGTGACAGCGCCAGCCAGCGAACGCAGATTTGAGTTTAGCAGCTGATGATATGAAGCACTGAACATTCTAATCACACCGGTGTAATTGTATTAAATATAGAAAATATTATTTGGCTATTTTTTTGTCTTTTGGAAGCTGCATTCAAAATCCACTTGGCTCAAAAATCTGAAAAAACTTTGAATGGGCATGACACCTCTGTTACATTGCTTCTTGTATGTTTCACAACACTTTCAAAGTGAAATGTCCAGTGACTGCCTCTAAAAGCAGTATTGGATGAATGTGAATCTGGCAACACTTTATTATTTCCGTTATGGACATGTCAGGTGAAAGGCGCAAAAACTTAACCAGTAGTGTTAACAAAAGCAACTGCACAATAAAAACACATTTGCTGAAGCAACTATGCTATTTTTGCTTGATTCTGTGATTCTTTGAGCTCTTCTATTGTGACTTGTGTTTCACTTAAGCACTCCATATAGCAAGTGCCTGTACCAGGTGCGCTCCTGAGCCAGTTTACTATGTCAGAAAAGTCATATATGGAGGTGATTATGTGATACAAACATCAAAATGTATTTGCTTACAAATCATGCATTATGGTAAGTGTTTTGAGGTTATCACATTGCATCGTATCACATTGTAGTGCAGGACACTGTGAAAAAATATTAGGATATTAATATTAGGCTATATCAGCAACATATTAATGATGGATTGCCAATTAAATATCCTCACTTTGGAGAACATATGTGATATTAGAATGACCTTTGCACTATCCAATCCAGACAAAAATAAAAAATAAAACAAGTAATACCTAGAAAACAACATAAAACCATCCATATTAAGTAGCGATTTAGCACTTCCGTCTGTCTTTCCTCACAACTGCTCTTCTGCTCAGTACTCCACCAGTCCTCTAGAGAGCATTTTACCTCACGTCTCACCACCTTCTGTCAACCAGGTGCTACAGTCGGCTGGTTATTGACAGAGAAAAAGGGCACGCAAGCACTCATAAACCTTTTAATACCCATCTGCAAAGGTCAGTTGTCTGACACTATTGAACTGACCCACGGAGAGGAAAACATGAAATAAGAGGTGGAAAAAGGAATGATCTTATATCTTTGAAGTCGGTATAATATAATATAATATAATATAATATAATATATTTGTAGGGCATCAGTTATTTTCATTACATACTGCATGCTGATAACATACTTTCAAGCAAACTCAAGAAAAAAAATAGTGCTACAAAAAAAAAATCATTCTGATAATGTCATTGAATGTAATGTAATACAGCCCCCCTCCCTCACCCGACTCCTCTAGCTGTACCTCCACGGCTGACAGCCTGTTAATGCTTCACACCTCACGACGTAAATGCCAAAAGAGAGAGAGGCAAACAGCATGAGGAATCAACAGCGCGCGTGCCTTTGTGAAGGGTTCCCATATATTAGAAAAGTTGTGTTCTAGTCCTGTCACATCCTTCATCACTAATAGGAGGGTCTGAACAAATGCCTGTATTAGCAGTTTTTCAGGTTGTGTAGTCAAAATACTGAGACAAATACACAGATTTACAACAACTATGATGTTATCTCATCGTGTGTGTTCTGAAGGTGCAACCTGTGGTTTAGCAAACGTGATCTCATTATGCCTTGTAGCTTTTCATATGTAAATGTTCATATGTTTTGACAGAAACTGAAATGAACATTGTTAACGCACTGACACGTATTTTACACTAAAAAATGCTGGGTTAAAAACAACCAAACTTAGATAATTTGGCAACCCAGCGCTGGGTAAATATTGGACAGAACACATGCTGGGTTATATTGACCCAGCTGGTTGGGTTAAGTGTTTTTACCAAACATGCAGGGTTGTTTTATTTAAGTCATCTTTTGTTTAAAAGTATTATATTGCTGGATTAAAATTGACTGGAAATTAAACACGCGCACACGCGCACACACACACACACACACAGAATTACTAGAGGCAACAGCAATAATCAAAAGATGAACATTTATTATTAAGCAAGAGCACATGGACAAAATACAAGAAAAATTGAATATATGTGGGTGAATACAGCATAGTTTACAATATTACATATATTTAAACTCGTTTAACAAGCATTTTAGACATAAAAATGTAACATTTAAAAGTAGCATTTTAATTTAAGTGTATTCAACCGTTCTCTGTACACGCTTTTTACCGAAATAGCGCTAATTCTCGTTTCACTCGTAGCTGAAAGATGCCGTGACTGACTCCAAAACCTACCCATAAACAAACAGTACTGAGATTAGAGAACATATTTTAACAACAAATTAAATTTAACTCATTACTATAACGAATAAAAACCATTTATGTTATGCAAGGCAAAAGGCGTTTCCATCAAGTGAAGTGACCGCTGCTGACGCAGCTGACTGACATCTCGTCCTTTTGTTGCATTGCGTAAAATAATAAAATTTACAGCACAGTAAAGACTTGTTTACAAACCTTTATTTCTCTGAAGAAGTGCACCAACTCGGCAGCGCTAAGAACCGCTCTCTCCTGACTCAATAAGCCTGCCCACTAATTGTAACTCAGCAGCTGGGTTGTTTCATCGGAGACAAGCACAACCCAGCGATTGGGTCGAAAAAAATAACCCAGCGTTAAAAATGACCCAGCAACTTACAACTTACTACAGAAAAACTACCCAGCACCTAGGTAAAAAAAATATTAAAAATAACCCAATAAAATGGCCCAACAAGTTGAACCCAGCATTTAGGTTAAAAAATAACCCAGCATTTTTAGAGTGTATGAACAAATTTAGAGATGCTTCTGAATTTTTTGGGGTTCAAGGACAGTTTAGGACAGTTTTTTTTTTTTTTTGAGAAAACAATCAGTAAATGAATAGAGTGCAAGTCTAAAAGGGACATTTTTAAAAAAAGAATAGAATTAGAATAGAGAGTGCTAGAGTTAGAGGGTCAAATAAAGATGGAAGAGATGTGTTTTTAACCGATTCTTGAAGATGGCTAAGGACTCAGCTGCTTGGACTGAGTTGGGCAGGTCATTCCACCAGGAGGGAACGTTGGAATGGGATGGCACAATAAAGGATGGCACAATAAAGCAACGTTCACTTGCAGAACGCAAGCTTCTAGAGGGCACATAAATCTGAAGTAATGAATTTAGATACAGGGATGCCGAGCCAGTGGTGGTTTTGTAGGCAAACATTAATGCCTTGAATTTTATGCGAGCAGCTATTGGTAGCCAGTGCAAATTGATAAACAGAGGTGTGACGTGCATTCCATAACTCCAAGATTTCTGGCTGCTTTTGAAGGAGTTAAGGTTGATGTGCCTAACTGGAAGGTGAAATTGTGCTGAAACGATGGGTTTGATGAAACCACAAGCAGTTCTGTCTTGGCAAGGTTGAGTTGAAGGCGAAATACTGGGGGTTGTCAGGGGGGACGGTACCCCCCCCAATCTGAGGGTTGTCCACCCTAAAAATATTATTAAAAGCCAGACTGTGCATTGTAAATAACAATGTTTTATACTTTAAATAATTGTGTAAGTACACTGTAAACCTCTATGTTAGCAATAATAACGTTACCTGCTTGAGGGAAAGGGTTGCCAGGTTTTCATAACAAAACCCGCCCAATTCGCTACTCAAAACTATAGTCCAAACTATCCGCGTTTCGAGGGGTCCCCCGGTAAAAATCGCGTTCCGGGGGCTAAAATACACGTTATTGGGGTCGCTTCAACCCACGGACATGAAAAACAACCCACGGCAACAGTGATAATGTAGCCTAATTCCACAGGAAAACCGCGGACTTGGCAACACTGTAATGGATAGTAATGTCTACAATGGACACGAGCGCTGTCACGGCGCGACCACAACAGCTTTAAGTTGTCTAATTTGGCACGGAGAGAAGTTGTCCAAGAAATTAGCCCTGAGGCACCCCAGTAGTTAGATGTTGAGACTTGGACACCTCACCTCTCCAAGATACCTTTAAGGACATATCTGAGAGGTAAGACTCAAACCACTGGAGTGCGGTTCCTGAGATGCCTTTTGCCAATAGGGTTGACAGGAGGATCTGGTGGTTAACTGTGTCAAAAGCAGCGGACAGATCCAGCAAGATACAGTATGTATTGAAGATTTGGAATCCACTCTTGCCAGTCTTAGGGCTTCAACAACTGAGAGGAAGGCAGTCTCGGCTGAATGTCCACTTCTGAAACCAGACTGGTTGCTGTCGAGGAGGTTGTTCTGTGTGTTTGCAATGAAAGTAAGAAGGGAAACCGGTCTGTAGTTCTTTAAAAGAGATGGGTTAAGGGTGGGTTTCTTAGTAGGGTTATACGAGCCTGTCTAAATGCTGAGGGGAAAACACCAGTGTGAAGGGATGTGTTAATGATGTGAGTGAGTGCAGGTACAACTGCAGGAGAAATGGCTTGAAGGAGATGAGATGGTATAGGATCAAGCGGAAAAGTAGTAGTATGATTAGAAAGGATGAGTTAGATTGTAACTATAAAAATAATTTATAGTTATATACACAACATTTTAAATAATATACACTTCCGTTCAAAGGTTTGGGGTTGGAAAAATGTAGTCAATTTACACAATATTATTACGATTTAAAATAACTGTTTTCTACTTGAATATATTTTAAATTGTAATTTATTCCAGTGATGCGAATTTGAATTTTCGGCATCATTACTCCAGTCTTTAGTGTCACATGATCCTTCAGAAATCATTCTAATATGCTGCTCAAGAAACATTTCTTATTATTATCAATGTTAAAAACAGTTGTGTTGCTTCATATTTTTGTGGAAATTGATACTTTTTTTCAGGAGTATTTGATGAATGGAAAGTTCAAAAGGACAGCATTTATTTGAAATAGAAATCTTCTGTAACATTATAAATGTCTGTACTGTCTTTTTTGATCAATTGATTGTGTCCTTGCTGAGCAAAAGTATTAATTAAAAAAAGATAGCCGTCTATAAATCTGTGTCCATATGTTCAAGACTGCACAAATTTGTAGTTCAGTTTGTACTTTTAGTCTGAGATCAGACACTCATACATAAACACCTGCCCCTTTGCTTCACATTTACTCAGTAAAATGCCACTGCACAGCAAAGACAAATCCCCCTGAAAACGACAACGAGAGAAATCTCTGCTCTCTGGCTGTGTCAGGAATGACACTGACACTGCTGCTGTTTCCCTTCAAGGGAGGCACAAGACAGCACAGGGATATGACTGGTACCAGTCTTGTCAGAGTCCCCGCGTGTGCGCGTAAAGGGTTTGGAGACCACCCACTGCCACACGCTCATGAATGCCTCACTGGTCCTGATGTGACACGTGCAAATGACTTTCAACTCCAGTTACTCATAAACTCTGGAACAGGTGTGGAAATGAGGTGTTAAGCAGATGTGCATCTTTGTGTGTCCATAGCTCAACATCATGCATATTTAGAGTTAATGAAATAACTCTTTTCAATATATAAACACTTTTTTTCTTAAGAATGTGTAATTATTTTAGTAGAAAAATATTACTGTTTCATGTCGTCTCCACCTGCAGCTCAGTAAGCGCGTATATTGAAAGAGGTATGAGAGACAGATATAATAGAGAACAGAAGGAAATCCACATTAACAGATTGACAGGAACTCTATCTGACCCTTGAAGCTCATGCAAATGTACTCAAATTATATGTAAAAGAACTGTCCAATCTTCTTTTAACGAAGTCTATGCGATCTGGGTGTCTATACAGTTCTTTCCCATCAGCTGTAACAGGGGAATCTGCAATTAGAAATAGTGTGGGCCATCATAGCGCCTTTGCCGCCACCTCAGTAGGCCCGTCGCCATGGAAACCCCAACCTGGCAGGTCTGAGATGCTTCTTACTGTGGTGGCAGCATATGGAGAGATGGAAAAAAAGTGGAGCGAAAAGAGACGAGAGTGTGAAGTAAAGGAAAAACAAGACGGAGAGAGAGAGAGAAAAGGAAATAAAGAAACTGTCAACAAAAAATGATAAATTTAGAAGGACAGACTGAGATAAAACAGGGAGCACAAGAGGGAACGAGAAACAGGAGGAGATAAGAAGTGGGCAGCACAAAGAGGGGACAATGCATGTGAGGAACAAAGGAAGTCTAGCAGTGGACAAAAGCAGAGAGGTGACAGCGGGTGCATGTGTGGGTGTGTGGAGCGAGCGGCCCACTGTGCCCTCGGGGTCTGGAGCAGCTAATCCAATCTGCTGACACACTGCCGCGTAACCGCTCGCGTTACTGAGCTGTCCTGAGAGACACCTGCTCATCAGGACACACACACTCTGACTCTAGACTGAGACAGAAACATTTCACTTGTGTCCTCAATGACTCCGCACAATGCTTGCTGAACTAATACATTAGGTAATATTCCTTTATTTTGCATTTTTGTGGACTGCATGTTAATGACATACTTGACACTTGTATATATGACACATTATAATGATATTCATTATCATAATTTTATATAATTTATAATATGTAGATGTGATTATTTGCCTGTTGCATCATGTCTTGCTTCTGTTTGTCATTGCCTCAAGACGATGAGATTGTTGCATTATACATTAATCAGGGATTTTATATATATATATATATAGTAACCTTTGTTAATGTTACTAAAAATTTTCATTTTAGTTTACAGCATGAACTAATGTTAATAGATACAATGTTGATCTTAAAATGCATTAGTAAATGCTGAGATTAGCATTAAGTAATGTTAATAAATGCTGTAGAGACTAATGAATAATAAATGCTGTTAACTAATGCCAAATATGCATTGCAAAGGTGGCACAGAAGTGCATATTTCAAAATTAATAGATTAAAAGTGCATATTTCAAAATGAATAGATATCCATCTTTTATCCGAGTTGTTGGCCATAAAAGAAAATATTTATCAGCATTAGAATACACCTTATAATCAGTTTATATAAATAATTTAATTTAATAACAATGCCTTAATACTTATT
>NW_015539970.1:465841-482325 GCF_001515605.1 Sinocyclocheilus anshuiensis
TATATTTAAAAAAAAATTAATTTCATGATTATATCTGTGTAATTTGTTATCATGCATATTGTCATAATTCCAGCCTTTGTGTTTTGGGACTTTTGTTTTGTAATGTGTTTCTGTTCCTTTTGTTTACCTGTTCACTTCTGTCCTGTTCAGTTCCTGTCCCTGTTTGCCTTGCTACCTTGTTTGTCTATCCACCTTTTTCTATGCCTATGACGCTTTGTGCACATTCCGCAGCAATATTATGGATGTGTTAAATATCATTATAGTAATGTCTGTATTTCATAATAATTACATTTCACAGCATCTGTGTGAAAACAAACCTAGAAAGAGACATGAGGATTTGGGGAGAAAAAATAAAGATTCTTAGTGCATTCCTGGGAATTATTCATGGTTTAGATCGTAAATTAAGTCAGGAGAGCAGTTGTCTTTTTTTATTATTATTTACTTACAGCGGAATACAAAGGAAACATAAAAATAATCAGGAGGAAAATAATGCAGTGGGCTGAAAAGGGCTATTCTATACATACTGTTGTTATATCACGTCACATTAATATGCCAAACGTAATGTTATTCTCCTGACTTCTGAAAATAGAAAATTTATGAAAATTTAAAGCCCATTCAGTCAAAATGACAGATAAGGATTATTTGTAGCGCAATCTTATGATTTGAAAGGATTGTTGCAGTCTTTTTGCGTGGAACTTCCCCAAACCGGAAGTGCCTCCCATAATTTAAAATGCAGTAGGCTCGTTAGGAAAAAGGTGGATATAGCAACCCCCTATTAGTTACCCTAGTGTTTGCCCATGCTCTTGATTTAGTCTTGTCTTTGATAGCCATTAGGTGTGTGGTTCTCCCCTGTTCATGGTTTATGTTGTTTTGGTGTTAATTCCATTATTAAAACTCATCTGCTTTTGGATACTCTCCTTCCTCTTGTTCCTGAGTTTCATCAAACGTAACATATGTAATGCATTTACACATTCAACCATCAGTTGGTTAGATATTATAAAGTAAATATAATGCATTGCAGTCTGTACTCTGGAATACTTAATTCTGATTGGTTAACTGAAGCATTCTACACTCAAATAGCCACAACACTATTATACTGTTGCCTCTAGCAACTAATTTCTTCCATACTGTATGTGTGTTAGTTTTACTGTATGCCTCTCATGTCACGCCACCTTCTAATTAAAATAATTTCAAATCAATATTTCATGTCTATTTAATTATTTATTCATTTGGAAGGTAGCCATGTAATAAGTGGGATACTGTACAGTCAGGCAGGCATGATCAATTACTTATAAATTATTTTGTATTGCATTATAATTCATTTAATTATGTATACAAGATTCAAGTAGAAATATGAGGATATTCCATTACATATTTTAAGAAAACGTAAGCTAAAGCAGCTAACAAAACACATTAAATTCATAACAAACCTTACAGCTGCTTTTCTGAAGTACAGCACTGAACACATACACACACACCTGCAGAGCGAAGAATCATTCCCCTCTGGGCCAAGGACATGCTTTTTAGTATGCATTCCTCTCACAGCCTCGATATCTAATAGATCTAATATTGGACACCGTGAGCGCGTGTACATGACGGTGTGTGCTTGTTTGGGCATATAGATGGCCATGCTTTGTTTTATGTGGGTGAGAGAGGAGGTAAAACACTAACGGAAGGGAGATAAAACCCCCCACAGACGCTGACGTTTGGGATCTAGACGACATAAATCAACACTCCAGCCAACCCTGTGAGACTGTATTTCATGCTCAAGGAATCCAGCGTCCAAACAGATCCAGGACTCCCATTAATCTCTATTAGACAGCGGCTCTGCCTGGCCTGGAGCCCAGTGGGCAGCTCAGGAGACCCATTCAAGCCCAGGCGAGATCTCTGCCTCGGGCACACACACAGGACCGTGCCCTTCACTAAATCCTGGCTCATGCCCCACCTTCAGCCAAATCAAGTCACAATCCAGCACACATACTGTATCTGATCATATATGGCACCTCAGTAATAACAACCTGCACACCAGGGTCAGAAATGTAGTTTTCCATTAAGGGGCTATACAGTATTTGCCCCCTGGAAGTGATTTAATTACCATAAGGGCAATGTCTGGAATTACCTTAATAAAGTATTGTCTTTAATATCAAATACTTAAATTTAACTGATTAATTCAACCACAGTACTATAGGCTGTTACCAATCAAATTTGAGCAGCATCAACAAAAGCCATTTTGACACTGCAAAGGTGAAACAAAAGCTGCATCATACATGGAATTTATGTGTATCTACACAGCCTGTATAAGGGCATTTTTCCATTCCATTAAACTCCTTTTCCATTGTTTTTCTATGTAAACGCATTAGATATACACGTTTGACCGTTTAAAATAAGTTTAACTTAAAAAAAACAAAGAAAAAAAAAAAGTGTCCTGAGAACTTGACCACCCCTTGCGTTTATTAAAGCAAAAAAGGATTATGTGTGAAAAAGGATTCTGTGATCACAGATGGCGTGCTTACACAAAAACTGCATAATGTAAATAGCCTACATATAGTAGGCTATTTCATTTAAAAAACAGGAACTCAGGAACTATTTATGAATTTGTTTATTGTTTTTCTTTCGCATTAGAAAATCAAGAATTAAATTTCGGAATTTTAGTAGCATGACAATCCAAAAGGTTATTCACACAGGGAATGAATTAGACACAGAAAAGGTGAGCCTAGAATTTTCCTCATCACTGAAGCGTTCTATGACTTCAGTTTAGCAAGTTATGCGCTCTCACAAAAACTCCTAGAAAACACTGCAAAATGAATCTCTTACTTATTATTTTGCCCCCTTATCTTGAAATTGGGAGGCATTTTTGTTCATTTTGGTGGCATTTTTGCCCCAAGCCCCAATTATTTTTTGACCCTACTAGACACACATTGGTATTCACTCATACTTTACAAAGATTTGGCCCTTGTACTGGGCTATACTCAGACTTCCATGACACACTGTGACCCCAAAAGTTTTCTCACTTTGAGAAACTTAAGTCATACGTAATATAATGCAATGACATTCATATATTTTTAAATGCGGATTAAGTCTCTTTTTCAGACCAATATGTAGCATCACACACTGTAATAATTCAGTGACCTTGCCTTTGACTGTGATATATAGGTGTCTGTGATGATCTACTGTGAAAACATGTGGCAGATCTTAAATCAAGCAGACTCATCAGAAGAAATCTACATTTTAAATATCTTTGCACATGCATTGGAGAGATCTTATGTGAGATGGACCACAGATGGCACTTTGGCAGGGTGATATGCTGCGTTTATCACTGCACAGCACTCATAGAGGACAACTATTATCCTTACTTGCTCTGCATTTCACTGACTGTCAGGGACTAAGTTCAGATGCAAAAGCCTCAAAGTGCCGTCTGAAATTTTCTTCTAAAATGAGCATTTTTATCAGGCTCCTGTGTTTAGGTTCATTAATTTCACTTTAATGGCAACGAATAGGTTCTTTTCATTGCCATTAAAGTGAAATAACTGAACATAAACATAGGAGCCTGAGAAAAATGCTAATGTTAGAAAAAAATTTCAGACTGCACTTAGAGGCAATGCTAAAATCATGAGTTTGACTCTCAAAGAATGCATGAACTTGAAGGGATAGTTCACCTAAAACTAAAAATTCTGTCATCATTTACTCACCTTTGTGTTGTCCCAAACCTGTATGAATTTATTTCTTCTCTTGAACACAAAGCAGCTATTTTGAAGAATGTGGTTAACCAGACAGATGCTGGTAGCCATTGACTTTCATAGTATGGAAACAAAATACTATGAAAGTCAGTGGGGACCAGCATATCTTCTTTATGTTCAACAGAAGAAAGAAATTCATACAGGTTTGTGATAACTTGAGGGTGAGTAAATGATGAAAGAATTTTCATTTTTCGGGTGAACTCTTTAATACAATGTACTGCATACCTTAAAATAATGCAATTCTACCAAATCCAAATACAAATGTAAATATTATGAACGTAGAAGGAGATGTATACTGCTAAGGTCCAAAAGTGATAATCTTTCCTGCCAAAAAATCCAATTTATGCTTTGCCATATTCATAAAATGACGCCTTCAGATATGTTGCAGCAAGTCTGACACCAAACAACACTGAATTCTGCATGTCACATGACCGATTGATCAGCAAATTTGAATATGTTCAACTGCAAATGAGATTTAAGAATTATGAAAAGAGTTATAATTTTTTTTTGGAGCTTGATATCTACTTTCATTATGGAAGCTGGGTCGGAATGAAATGAACGTACGTAAACAATAAAAATTACATTTCACTTTTTGGGGTGAATAATTCCTTTACTCATACGATTTCCATCAGTTATTGTGCAGCTCTATCCACTGTCTGACAATACAAAATTCCAAAAGTTGTTCAATCTGAAAATCCTTGGAATAAGCATAACTTTGCTACACTGTGACAAGCCTTTGTGCTCAAGGAAGCACTCCTAATCCTATCAGCTGATTAACACATCTCGTAATTACACAGCTGGCTCTGGAGTGGGCCGAACACATGTCCTCAATGATGGCAGAGCAGGAAGTCAAGCTGAAGAACACTGACGGTGCGTTCCAAACGAGATATATCGCCCTCCGAAGGGCACTTCGGAGTGAAAACAATCATGGCCGCCATACTGAAGGGTCGTTCCAAAATGAAGTGCTCAAAACTGGCCACTTCAAAGGGCCCTTCGGAATGAAGGATTTCGAAGGGTACAACTGATGGACACTTCGGCCCTCCCATGATCCTTTGTGCTGATGATGGCACGGGGTGATGATGCAGAAGGGCACTTCAAGAAGCAGTTGTTTGGTCTCCTACACCCTTTAAACCTTCAAAGCTCTCACTCCGGAGGTTAAACCCTTTGAAGGGATTAGGGCATAGGGATGAGTCCTTCCGAATGGAACGCAGGGTGAGAGAGGGATGAATGGAGGTGTGCACAGATATATGTGCATTCTTTTGGCCCCTCTCACTCATCAAGGAGGCATTCAAACGCAGAACCAATTCCCTGAAGTTTTTATCCAAGGTAAAACATTGTTCCACTCCTTGCTGCTCCGTTAATACAAGACCTCTCTGACTTTTTGCAGAAAAAGGCACAGCACAATTGTCCTTGATGGGAATCCCCTGACAGTTGTCGTAACTATGATTTGCAGATAGCGGTGAGCATCAGAATAAAATGCTCAAGAGACCGCAAGTGACCTGGTGAGCGTCTGTTTATTTCGCTCCCAGCCAGTGGCGGTTCGTGGGTTTTAAAATAGAGGAGGCACACTAATTGTATTGGTCTGGGATCCCTGCCGATTATTATTATTATTATTTGCTTAACCACCAAAAAATACACATTCGGAGACATGAACTGAAACGAATTGTGAATTTTATTAACATTAAATCGTCCTCCTCCCATTTTCACCTCAAAATTATGGGGAAGCTGTGCCTCCCCTGCCTCCCCTGACGAGCCGCCACTGCTCCCAGCATGCTTGTGTGCCTCAGGGGAGTGTGAGACGCTGCCTCATCAGCTGTAAAGTCCACTTAAATACTTCCAGGTGTTGGAGAACTCAAAACAGAGATTCCACCAAGGTGAAACATGCTAACCCGGCTTATAAATACAGGAATAAACCCAATGAAGAATGGCCTCCCAGTCTATGCTGGTTGCTGGTTTTAGAGTGGTTTGGGAATTTGTTAGCCGGTGAGGTTTGGTGACCATCTGACCGACCAGCTAAACCAGCTAAGATCAGGTTGGCCAGACTGAGAGAACAGCCAGACCAGCTTAAACCATTTTAAGTCTCCCAGTCTAAGTAAGATGGTCCAGTTTTCTGGATTTAGTGCATCTAGAGCACTTATTTGCTGCAGCTAGAACAAATTAAACCAGCTAAAACCAGCAAACTGTCTTAAGCCTCCCAGTCTCCTCAGGCATTATTTAGAGGGGTTTGGGCACTTGTTAGCTGATGAGGCTGGAAGACTACTGTAGCTAGACCAGATTAAACCAGCTAAGACTAAAAAACTGTTTTAGCCTTCCCATTCTGATCAGGCTGGATTTTAAGGGGTATTTTTTTAGCTGGCCAGGCTAGGAGACCAGCTAGACCAGATTAAAACATCAGGTCTCCCAGTTTGTTCAGGCTGGATTTAGATGTGTTTTTGGCACTTGTTAGCTGGCGAGGCTTGGAGACTTACTAGACCAGATAGACCAGATTAAACCAGCTAAGACAAGCAAACCATTGTAGGCCTCCTAGTCTGTCCATGCTGAATTTATAGGTTTGGGCACTTTTTAGTGGATTAGTTGGGAAGACTAGCTAGACCAGATTAAACCAGATAAGACCAGTAAACAGTCTTAGGCCTCCCAGTCTGCTTAGGATGGATATATAGAGGTTTTGGTTACTTGTTAGCTGGCCAGGCTGGGAGACTCGCCAGACCAGATTAAACAAGCTAAAACCAGCAAACCATGGTTTATGAAATCTGTAAATATGAATGAAGTTTTAAATGTTTTATGTTTTAAACAGTTAAATGCATGTGAGCTAGCAAATGCGCTGTGTGAAAATGCTAATTCTTTTGAATATTTCATTGATTGCTGACTATTCTATTAGCAGTGGGTCAGATAAACAAATATGTCAGAGAACCCTTTAACGCCTAATAAATAACCTTCACTAAAACGTATAAGAATTACTTGAATGGAAAAAGAGAATCAGCCTTCAGAACAGACAGATGACCATCAGCTACTCGATGAACTGCAAAGAATTTCATTGATAGACCAAACAGTTCCTATGGCAATAAACTTCATACCGCATTATAACAATGACGAGAGACTTATAGAAACCTGATCCTGTCTACAACTCATTAAATCCTTAAAATACTTCACAGCTGACAATCATCCAACAATTCTGGAGCAAATCCACATCAAAATTCATAGCGCTCACTCTATCTCACTTCATTTGATTAATAATTAATCAAAGCATTAATGAGATGGTAGGGAAACAACCAGGGACTGAAGGCATTAGAGGCATGACTGCTCTATAAGGAGAGTGAGATTACTGTAGGAAAATGAGTTACCAGACACTCCTGCACCATCTGTGCTGAATTTGTTGTGGATATATCTAAAGTTAATTTCCCAGAGGTCTTTGCGCCTGCCTGTGTATAAGACATCCATAAGCCAACAATAGGGAGGTTGAGATGTGATGAGGTTATGTTGGCACCTTGGCACATTGGGAAGCCTCCTCTGAAATTTAGACTAGTGTGGCAATCTCCACCGCCTGTCTGAACATATACATCATATCCTGCGAAAGTCAAGCTCTACTTGCAACCGCCATCATAACGCGTTCTTCTCCCCTCCCCCTTCTCTCTCACATCCTCACCATTCTTTCTCCATCTCTCCATCGCTCTTTCTATCTGTTTTGTCCTTTATCACTCTGTTAATAGAACACCAAATTAATTTTGAATCCCGATGTGCTAAATTTGAATGTTTATGTGTGAATGAAACTTGAGACCCTTGTGAAAAAGTACACTTTAGAATCATTTTAAAAAGAGTACTTACTTTGGAAATAATATACTGTAAAAATAATAGGTGCAAATTGACAGACATTTAATTTCAAGCTATTTATAATTAAATGAGCATAGATTATACTTTAAATTTAAAGCTTAATTTAATTAGGAGTGCTTTTTTGACTTTTGAAGTAATTTCATAAAATATGATTGAAGTGTACTGCTGAGTGCAATGACAAGCATTTATGGTACACTAAAATATACTTTAATGTCATTTCTGTTGAAACTTATATGTTATGTATTCAAATATATTTGAAATTGCCCATTTGTAATGATGAAGTTGCAGTTTAATACATTTAAAATATAATAACTTTAAATGTATAATTGAACAACACACTACACACTAAATTATATCAAGTAGTTTACATGTGCTTTAGTCAATGCATCAAAATGTGAAGTGTAATTCTTGGAAGCACATAGATCAATAAAACATAAAAAATAGAGCTACACTGAAAAAAATGATACTTTGGACCAACCTAAAAAAATTACTGTAATTTGTTACAGCTAAATTTATTAGTTTTTCTCAAACTATATTTTTGATTTGGTTGAAACTTTAAATTTTAATTTAATATCAATCAAAATAGTTCTTCTGCCCAAGATAAAAAATTACATTGAAACAAAGTTAAAATATTGACTTTAAATGAACAACACAGTAGTTTCACTTTTTTCAGTGTAGCTAACTAATAAACAACACACCACTCCATAGAAAGCTACTGTATGGAGTTAAACAACAAGCGGGGTATGCTGGGTATTTTTTTGTTACACAAAAGTAAGTATTAAAATCCAAAAGGGGATATAAAAGTATTCCATTGCTATTTTGTGCTTGTCTGTGTATTGAGTAATACGCAGTATTGAATAAATTACTTTACTGCATACTGCCAAGACAAAACATCTTCACCAGTACAACATAAGACAAAATTTTACAGTAACCACAAAGTGTGTTTATGCTACAAACTACAAACACACTGTCGAAAAACATGAACCAGCCAACTGATTGGTTTGAGTGAGTAAGTGAATTATTTACACTGGAACCAATTCCGTTTCAAACTAAAGTTTCTATTACTTCAATGATTCAAGCCAGTTTGACTGGCTCATTGAAAAGAGCAATTGTAAAAGAAGCTTAGGGATGCTGCTGACCATCAATGGATTCAGAAGACATGCAATAAGGCACTTGCACTGTATGGTCTACATTTACTGTGTTTGACAGCCCCTTGTTACTGTCTGCTATCATTGGGAAAGATCAGCATGATCATTCATCAAAATTGCTTCTTTTGTGTTCAAAGGAAGAAAGAAGGTCTTCTGGTTTAGAGCAACAAGAGGGTGAGTAAATGATGACATCCCTCATTCCTTCTTGCACTTTCCCCCCTTTTTTATCTCATCTCTCTCGCATATCCTCATTTTCAAGAGTGCCTTTGAACAGATGGAGGTGTCACAACATTTTTGATAGTACAAGAGTCGGGGTGCCCCCACCCCCTCATCTGCATGTTCCAGACAGAGGTGCTGTCTGTTTGGTTGACGGAGGATGAAAGTATGGCATGATTAGCGGGTTGAACCTCAGAGGTGAAGGACGTGGAAAAGCTCGGTCTTGATGAGAACACACTGGGCCATCTTCCCATAGGTTGGCCCGTGACAGCGGTGAATAATTTATTGACAGGTAATGGCTGGTCAAAAGCGTAATCATGGGAGCATTATGGAACTCAATGGTGTGCGTGAGAGGACCTCAATAGGGGCTGATTTCTATTCATGATGAGTGGTCAAGGGAACGAGCGGTATTTTTCATGTTTGAAATGAATTCATCATGCTGGCTTTGGGATGCCAATTGTTGCTTTGGGAACACCGCATCTCCAGCTTCCTAAATGCGTCATTAAAAAATCTCTGCCTGGCAGAAGATGTATCTTTGGTCTTGTTCGGGTAACTTCAAAATTAAGTCACTCATGTAAATGGTTCGAACTCCTTTCATGAGTGAAACCGGATATTTGCTGAGGACAAAAAATAAAATGGAAAATGGGTTTTATCCATCAGGAAATTAGATTGTGAAACCAGGCCAGAATATGAACAGGAACATGTGTTAAGAAACGAAATAGTGTCCATTTTGAACCAAATATGACATTACCCAATATACTGTATTTTCTGGTCATCTCTGTCCATTTCTGGTCACTCTGGGTGTGACGGATAGAAGATGTTCATATTCCTCTG
The DNA here is from genome assembly GCF_001515605.1 of Sinocyclocheilus anshuiensis. NCBI lineage: Eukaryota > Metazoa > Chordata > Actinopteri > Cypriniformes > Cyprinidae > Sinocyclocheilus > Sinocyclocheilus anshuiensis. Next base: position 475,605 of record NW_015539970.1, read on the forward strand.
ACACTCTTTAGCAGAAGGGCTCTTCTGATATCACGTCCAAAGCTCTGAGGTTTGGTATTCCTCTGAGGGACAGCAGGTATCACTTCAGTTAGCAACCGCAGATGAGCCTCCATATTTATAGACTTTGTGCCAATCACAGTGAGCCAAGGGAACAAACACTATTGTATCATTCATTAGTCTACTTGGCACCAAACAAAATTAGAAATTGGACAGAGCTGTTTTAGATTACGTCTTGTTTTTTTTTATTTTTTATTATTTTTTTTTTTCCAGTGAGCAGTTATTTTTCAGAGGAGATCAACAGATTACCAAAGTCAGCAATCATCTGTCAGAAACTTCAGTTTAAACTTGAATATTTCTCAACAAATTCTTCCAAGACTAAATATCCAAGAAATATTAGGAGAAACGTCTGAGGTAAATGTGATATATGAAACATAACTGACATCTGCTGAAATTAGTTAACATGAACTAACAATGAAAAATACTTCTAAAACATTTATTAATCTTAATTTATGTTAATCTCAACGTACGTCAAAAGCAGTATGTGTTGATGTTATTTAATAGTCCATTAACTAAAGTTAAAGAGGTAGCTGACCCAAAAATTAAAACCTTGTCATCATTTACTTATGTCGTTCCCACAGGACTTTGGTTAATCTTTGAATCTATATTATATTGTAATGAAACCTGAGAGGTTTCTGTGCCTCCAGTTGATCAAAACTTAGAAGATCCAAAAAGGTCATAAAAAGAATCCATATGAATTGAGCAGTTAAATCCAAGTCTTGTGAAGATATACAATCGTTTTACATGATAAGCAGATTTATTTAGATTCATACTGTATGGATTTGTTTTACAACAACTTCATGACCTTTTTAGATCTTCTAATTTTTGGTTCCCTGGACTTTCAATTTTCAATTAAAAATATCAACAATTTTGAAGAACCAAAGTCTTATGGTTTTGTAATGACATGAGTTTGAGTAAATGATGACAGAATTTTTAGGTGAACTGTAGTATCCCTTTAATTAATAGGGCCTTATTATAAAGTGTAAGTGAAATAAAGTTAAAAAAGTGTCACTCAGTGTTTTTTGTCCATACAATGGAAGTCAATGAATTCCAATGCAAAAACATGAGGGTAAGTAGATGTTGACAGCATGTTCATCTTTGTCTGAATTGCCCCTTTAAGCCTTCTACTTAACACTACAATGAATACTTAAGACAGCCACCCACATACTCAAACACACAAACACATGCCTGTGAAGCATTCTGGGAAAGATACACGATAACTGAGGTCAGTCACCCTGTCCAAGCTTTAATCCCTGATCATAAAGCCTGTGAATCAGTTACACCTTTTCAAAAGCCTTGAAACCTTTATGGCTCAATAATGATATCTGCCTTCACGTAATCCTCTCAAATTATTACCATTCAGGACACAGCAAGCTCCATCCCATTCCCTCGGCCTAATGGACGGACATTCCTCCAACACGTTTGAAATTAGTTTTTTTATTAATCTGTGGTACAGTGACCCATTCCCACAAAAATATTAATAGTATCTAATTACATAAGAGTGATAATCATCAGTTGACTAATTCAGTTAGCCTTGGATTGCAGAGGGGATCGGTGTGTGTGTCTCACAATAGGAAGAACATCACATTTTTCTCCCTCAGCAGTTGAAATAAGAAATAAAATGTAATTTACATCTTTGCTTCAGCTGTAAAGGCGAGAAAATGGCACACACAGAGACTCCCCTCTGCATCAGCCATCTCAAAATGGAAAGATGCCGCTCATTTGTCAGGTTCACCTCGTCTCTCGCTTCACACTAACACGTGTCTTTTCTCCACTCAACTTTATGCAATACAACCTCAGGTTCTTTTGTGTTGTGATTTGAAACAGCTCCACCTTGATACTCATTTGCCCCCAGCTTTCCGCAGATCTTCCCTCTGCCCACACACACACTCACAGGCGCAGCTTTCTGTAGTGTGAGTCAAGAATAAAGGTGTAACACCAGCCCACCGTGCCTTCAGTGACTGTGTCTCTAGCAGCAGTGTGTCCTGATCCAGGAATGGATGACTGCTAGGTGAGGAAAGGAAACTCTGTGACTGTGAGAGGATCCTTTTTTGAGTTTATTTACATGCTATTCACAGTATCCACCTTCACAACTCCTGCTAATATCTCTAGGGCTGCGCTCAAACTAAATTAGACCATAAATTAAACCTATACTTTTGGAAAAATACTTTTGTAAATTGCTTTTCTATGTATGTATGACATATTTATTTATTTATTTATCTATTTCCCTTCTAACCCAAAAATGCACATGACAATATTTCAGTTGAATGATGTTGTATAGCCTGACCATATACAATATATATAATAAATATACTCAATAAATATAATGAATATACTCAATATACACATCCTGGTCAATTGTTTGGGGTCAGGGAGATTTTTTGGTCTCTATTATAGTCTCTATTGCTCACCAAGGCTGCATTTATTTGAGCAATGAAATGAAATAACATTTTGAACTATTGCAATTTTTTTTTTTAATAAGCTTTTTTTAGCATCATTACTCCAGTGTTCAGTGTCACATGATCCTTCAGAAATTATTTAAATATACTGATTTGTTGCTCAAAACATGTTGAAAGCAGTGCTGCTTAATATTTTTGCAAAAACCCATAATACATGTTTTCCAATACTCTTTGATGAATAGAAAGTTCAGAATAACAGCATTTATTCTGAAATATATATTTTTGTAACATTGCAAATGTCTTTACTGTCACTTTGGATCAATTTAGTGATTCCTTGCTAAATAAAAGGTTTATTTATTTATTTATTTTTAATCTTACCGACCACAAACTTTTAAAGTTTGTGTGTATTAGAAAGTTTATGTGCAAGATTAAAGTTTTGGGATTTTCAAATGTATAATTTGTATTACAACTACATTAATTGAAAAAAACAAAACAAAACAAAACAATTTGATTGAGGACAATTACAAAAACCCTGACAAAGAAGGCTTTTTGTACTGGCGGGAGTGTGAGAGGAAATTCCTCCATCAGTAATTTATATGTACAGTCTTGTCTCTGAGGGGCCTTTGCTTTAGGCCCACAACTGCTGAAGGAGATGAATTGCACTTTCACTGTAAAAAATCATGTTAATGACTCCTGAAGTATGACATTGTCTAAGACCTGAAACACCTGAGAGGTTGCTCTCCTGGATTCTTTTCTCTTTTTGTGTCTTACGTGATGAGAGGAGGAGCAGCACTTGGTTGTCATTGACATATGTTCTGTCCCATGATACAGACTGAGGCACTGAAGAAGAGGAGGGAGCAACACAAGGCAGAGACATAACAAATGAGGAAGTGGAAGTGGAACAGACAGCAGAGAGGGTGTAATTTCTCCTCCAGCTCACTTCACAGTTCAGCTCTCTGTCGAACCCAGAGAGGCTTCTGCCAGGACCAGCCCCCCTTTTTGTAGTTCTGCTTGCAGGCAGACCCTAGAGAGCACAGGTATATAGAGAAAGAAATGCTTTGGATTTCAGGGTTTTTATTAAACAGAAACAATGTTAAGATCGTGTGTAAAACAAAATTCTGAATTGTTCATTCATACTAGTTTAGCAGACAGATCATGCTAGAGCTCAAAACTAACTTCACTTTTATTGTAATTTATTATAATGACTTTTAACCAGCTGGTCTCAAGGTGATTTTTTTAGTGGATGTATGACGTCAGTTCCCTTCAAGTTCACACGAATTACAATTATGAACATGATCCACTAACATTTGACAACCAGCAGGTGCTTATCCTTCTTTCTTTAATGCCTGTGCGATTGAAATGAGTTTTCAACAATCTTATAATATCATTACAAATCACACTGTGCGACATTGATCTAAACTTGGGAACATGTATGTAGACTGATGACACCTATTGAATTGTAGGCTACGACACAAGTTAGTATAGAAAAATAAGGGCCAAATTTACTAAACAGGGCAAATTAGCATTAGAGCGCAATTCCATAAAAGTGCTGATGGGAGGGGAAAATTCTGCGGGTGATTTACTGACAATGCCCACATTAAAGAACACAGACGCAACATCTCACTTACATAATGACCAGAACAATCTTCCAAGAGCAGCGCAAATTACCTCCTGCCTTAAGACATGCTTTTTTGGAGCGTTAAATAATGCCGCAAATACTAGTGAATTGACGATCGCAAATCTTAGTAAATTGCGTTCATGACTCATTTGAATACTCTGCTCCCATAACTTTTCAGATCAAAAGGAAGCTCCAACAAATGCATATTCAATAAGGTGAGTCACAAAAATAACTGTGTACATGCCTCTTCAGCACTAATTTCCTACTGTGTGTCTTTAGTAAATCCTGATAGTAGTTTTTTTATCGCCAAATGAGGGATTGCGCTGGTGCAAACTGATAGTAAATCTGACCCTAAATGTCATCAGCATGCGCTAGTGGTAAACAAATTTACAAAGATGAATCACACTTTGGTAATTGTGGCTCCTGGTATTCTTCTTTTTGTCTCCATGGTATTTAAGCTTTAGCGCCATGTCGCATTGATTAGTACGTCATTTTGTGTTGCATTTTTATTGGCTAGTCAGTTGACGTAGGTCATAGCAGCACACTGTCAGATGGTCATCCTAAATTTCTGACACCGTCAGGAATTTCCGCAAGTTATTTTTTATCGTAGCACTGTGACAATGGCCATCTTTGAACCTCTCCCACAGTACGATGTAGGACAACTGTTTAGGAGCCATGACCAAAGAAATCACCGCGACTATTTCACGTTGGTCACCTTTCGTCTGGAACAGCCCAAAATCGTACAGTGTATACCGGGCATAAAATAAAATTCACTTGAATGGATACTTATATAATTCAGTGAAATTCAGATATTTTAAGGGAATATTCTGTTAAGCTCAATCAACATCACTTCAACATTACCAAAATAAAATAAAATAAATGCAGTATGTACACTCATATATATTTATTAATTTATTCATACAGTTGAGGTCAAAAGTTTACATTCAGAATATGAAAAATGTTAATTATTTGACCAAAATAAGAGGGATCATACAAAATACATGTTATTGTTTATTTAGTACTGACCTGAATAAGATATTTCACATACAAGATGTTTACATATAGTCCACAAGAGAAAATAATAGCTGAATTTATAAAAATGACCCCGTTCATTAAGATTCTTAATATATAGTATAATAAAGTTTTGTTATATGCAACATGCGATTAAAAAATAACTGCCTACCATTTTAGTCCAACAACAACAAAATTCTCACAAAGAATGATTTGTGTACTGCTTTGGTGGAATTGTGAGTGGTAGATACTGGGGCCAATTCGTAAATCATAAAATTGAAATATTATAGCAAAAACAAAAAACATTTTTCATTGAATCTTGCGATCACTTTGCAATCAATTCAATTTTACTATTTTGTTTTCTTGACAATGCAAGCCTAAATCTCTAAAATGACCATAAAATACAAATAACAATATGAATCAAATAAATCAAAAACATTTTAACAGAATAATTAATGTAAAAGCTTTTTAAAAAATTTAATCCAGTCCAAAAATTGGTCCCATTTACTTCAATTGTAAGTGTCTCACAGTAATCTTGTAAAGAAGGGATCAATATTATTTTAACGGTAAACAACATTATGCTACAAATGCTTTAGGTTGAGTTCATCTTGTATTAAACCTGTACTGTTTCATTAATTGTGGCTGAAGTGTCTGAATACTTGTTGGCGGTATTGTACTTTTTCATAAAGCCTGTCAAATCCTACAAAACATAGTTGCATTGAAAAGCAGAAATGAGCATAAAGGCTCCCCTGCCTCTTGGGTATCATTGCTATGCACTTACAATAGCCACAACAATCAATAATCCACATGTATACACCGTTATAATTGCTTCATCCCATGTTTTTTAATGCTCCCTACTAGGCATGGGCCTGTATGAGATTCTGACGGTATGATAACCTTAGATAAAAATATCACGGTTTCACAGTATCACGGTATTGCGATTACAGCTCTAAAATATGTTATTTTTAAATGTCTGGGTAAAAAAACAACTTTTTTTTCCACTGAACACATTTTATTTTTAAGAAACATATAGAACATTTTGTCAGGCTAAATAATTAGAATAAATAATTAAATTCTTCTTAATTAAATGCAGTCACTTAAGTGAGCCTAAACCTGCAGCTCAACAATAATCAGAACATAAATAAATTATTTTCTGTAAAAAAAAAATCCCAATAAATGAAAAAAAAATGCAGTCACTAAAGTGAGCCTAAACCTGCAGCTCAATAATCAAAAAAATAATCGAAAGATAATTTCTGTAAAAAATAAAATTAAAAAAATTATAAAAAATGCATGCATAAACCTGCAGCTCAACAAGGTTTTTGGAGACATGCTCGCTTTCTACACATTCATCTTTCAGTCCAAGTTATGATGCAGGAATGTTCACCTTTCCCGGATTAAGTTTGGAGCTATGGTTTGGAGCGGTGAGGTACGAGGATGTGTGCACATACACACATAAGGAAAGAGAGAGAGCGAGTGTCACACACACACACGCGGTCTCTCCGTACAACACTCAAACAGTGGCAAAGTTTTTGTTTGTTTTTTTGTTTGTTTTTTTATTTTGATTTTGAACAGATGTAAACAATGGCAGGAGGCTTAAAAGTATAGACGTGATACCAGCTAAATTTACTTATTGTAC